>NC_063366.1:21549468-21577141 GCF_021869965.1 Rhincodon typus | reverse complement strand
TATAAGGGGGCATGAGAAAACCTTGGCAGATAGGATCAAGGAAAACTCCAAGGCTTTTTACATGTACGTGAGGAATAAGAGAATGACCAGAGAAAGGGTAGGGCTGATCAAGGATTGTAAAGGGAATTTGTGCACGGAGCCTAAAGAGATAGGAGAGATCCTTAATGAACACTTTTCTTCGGTATTCACAACTGCAAGGGACCTAGTTGTAGACGAAGACAGTGTGAAACAGGCTGGTAGGTTAGAGGAGGTTGATGTTAGTAAGGAAGATGTATTAGGAATTTTGAGGAACTTGAAGATAGATAAGTCCTCCGGGCCTGATGCGATTTATCCAAGGATTCTATGGGAAGTGAGGGAAGAGATTGCAGGGTCTTTGGCGATGATCTTTTCATCCTCACTGTCCACGGGTGTAGTGCTGGAAGATTGGAGAGAGGCAAACGTCATTCCCTTGTTCAAAAAAGGGAATAGGGATAACCCCGGAAATTACAGGCCAGTTAGTCTTATGTCAGTGGTGGGCAAATTATTGGAAAGGGCTCTGACAGATAGGATTTATGATCACTTGGATAGGCACAGTTTGATTCATGATAGTCAGCATGGATTTGTGAGGGGTAGATCATGCCTCACAACCTTATTGAATTCTTTGAAGAGGTGACCAAACACGTGGATGAAGGTAGAGCAGTGGATGCGGTATACATGGATTTAAGTAAGGCGTTTGATAAGGTTCCCCATGCTAGGCTCATGCAGAAAGTAAGAAGTCATGGGATAGGGGGAAATGTGGCAGATTGGATTCAGAATTGGCTGACCCTTAGAAGACAAAGGGTGGTAGTGGACAGAAAATATTCAACATGGTGCTCAGTTACGAGTGGTATATCACGAGGATCTGTTCTGGGTCCTCTTCTATTGGTGATTTTTGTAAATGATTTGGATGAAGGAGTGAAAGGGTGGATTAGTAAGTTCGCGGACGATACGAAGGTGGGTCGAGTTGTGGATAGTGCAGAGGGCAGTTCTAGGTTACAAAGGGACATTGATAGGATGCAGAGCTGAGCTGAGAAGTGGCAGATGGAGTTTAACCCTGAAAAGTGTGAGATGATTCATTTTGGAAAGACAAACTTGAAAGCAGAATACAGGGTTAACGGAAAGATTCTCGGCAGTGTGGAGGAGCAGAGGGATCTTGGGGTTCATGTGCATAGTTCCCTGAAAGCTGCCACCCAGGTGGATAGAGTTGTTAAGAAGGCGCATGGTTTGTCAGCTTTCATTAAGAGAGGGATTGAGTTCAAGAGCCGTGAAGTTATGCTCCAGCTATACAAATCCCTGGTTTGGCCACATCTGGAGTATTGTGTCCAGTTCTGGTCCTCTCATTACAGGAAAGATGTGGAAGCGTTGGAAAAGGTCCAGAGGAGATTTACCAGGATGTTGCCTGGAATGGAGGGAAGATCTTACGAGGAAAAGTTGGGAGAGCTAGGGCTTTTCTCTTTAGAACAACAAAGGACGAGAGGTGACTTGATAGAGGAGTACAAAATGATCAGAGGTATAGAAAGAGTGGACAGCCAGAGACTTTTTTCGAGGGTGGAGGTAGCTATTATGAGGGGGCATAGTTTTAAAGTGAGTGGAGGTAGATATAGGGGAGACATCAGAGGTAGGTTCTTTACTCTTTACTAATGGTAGGAGCGTGGAATGCATTACCGGAGAGGGTAGTGGAGTTGGCCTCATTGGGGGCATTTAAGCGGCTATTAGACAGGCATATGGATGATAGTATAAGGTAGGGGTGGAGGTTAGATAGACCTTAGGTTTAGGGTAAAAGTTCAGCACAACATCATGGGCCGAAGGGCCTGTACTGTGCTGTACAGTTCTATGTTCTATGTCTATATGATCATCTATGTGCAGGATGAGGTGGGGGAGGGATGGGAGTGGTTTGGACTCCTGTCTCATCAGTCTCGACAAGGAGAAGGCCTTTGTCAGGATATTGCACACATACACGGGGAGGCAATGGCCTAGTGTTGTTATCGTGGGACTGCTAATCTAGTCATCAGGTGTGAGGCAATCTCTTTGTAATTGTACGTAGCACAGGTCGGGCCCGTTTCCCAGGCCTTACGCCATTGCAGTCAGCCAAGCCATCTTTCACGTCATCCGGAGGTCTAAGACAGACCGTGTCCTCAGGAACACCATGTACGTAGCTGTGGAAATGTGGGAAGAACATATCCAATTCCGCCTTCATCTTGATGGCCACATCCATTGAATGTCAGACCTTTCATGCATATCCAGACTCTCTACGCCACAACCGGCTACGCTCAAAGCGGCTGCAGGGAGTGGGGTAGAGACTGTGACTCATGTCCTCCTGGAATATGCCTTTGTTAAGGAAGTCTGGAGAAAGATGCAATGGTTTTTGTTGAAGTTCGTCCCGAGCAGCTCCATGACACAGGACTCTGTGCTCTATGATCTGTTACCTGGAAAACACACACCACAACAAACAACCACTGCGCCTGGAGGACCACCAATTCAGTGAAAGAGACTTTTTGGTCTGCCTGAATATTGTTGGTCTTCCAAAACAAGGAGTTGACCCCAACCGAATGTTGCAGACTGGCTCATTCCAAGGTCCAGGACGACGTGCTGAGGGACGCACTAAAGTTTGGGGCAGCCGCTGCTAAGGTGCAAAAGGGAAAGACCACTGTCTGAGGTCTTCCTGCTGAAGCTAAGTGAGGTTCTGTTCAGTTATCAGACCCTCTCATTGCCTCAATGTGTGTAAATAGTGTCCTGCATGAGTAATAAATGCCTTTGGTTTTTGCACCTTCAGGGAATATCCAATTCCATTGTTTGTTTCTCTTGATATGCAAAAACTGTACAAAACTGTTTTTGCACCCATTAACATAGATAAAGACTTTTTCTTTAGGAATAAGGTTGAAATAACTGCATGGAGGCAGGTATCCTGCCATCCTTTATTTACACATATACACATACATGGCCTCTGACCAGCTAACTCAGAACCAGTCCCTACAGTGAGGAAACTCTCTGGATCTCCTGCTTATTTTTGTTGTTACAAAAGTTGCTGACCAGCCAGTTTGCAGCAAGTCCCTGAAGTCAGCAGACTCCCTGAATCTCCTGTTTGCATCTGTCAGCCAGGGTCCCTGATTGGTCCAGGTTAACAACCCCAATCAGGGATCTCATAGTTAATGAGATCCATCTGGCCCTGGCTCCAATCACTATAAAAGAATATTTTTGCAAGAAAAAAATACTCCCAGTGTCAAGATACTATCCACTTTCAGCTCCATGGACTTTCACCTCCCGCTGGCGTTCATCTTTTCTCTTCTGAACTTCTCCTTTCACTCCTTCTGACTGCTGTTCTAAGTTTGATCTTGTCATGTAACAATGAATGGGAAATAGGTAAGTGTGCAACAATAATTTCCTGAGTCTTGCGTCAAGTTTCTTTGTAAAATTATTGAACTGAACGTTTTCACAAAAAAAATCAAAACTAGAAAGAGTTTGAATGAGGCCGTGTTGAGCGTGAGCCTGAATTTCGGACAGCAGGGAAAGAATTAGATCCTTGAGAGAGTTTGTCTCATTTGTCTGGATTTTGGACGCAACTTCTGCTGGTCCTGTATCACCTAAAGATGGGCAAAGGAGACACATTTTGCGACACATAAATGAATTTAAAAGAAGTCCTTGGCAGATTGAAATAGGAAAGAGAACAGCAAAATTCTTGTCATTTACAGAAATAAAATTTCACCTCTTCCCCTCCTCCTTCCAGCCACTCCCACTACCTACATTCCAGGGACTTTCACCTCCACAGAATTTCACTCTTCTTGACTGCTTTCAGTTTGTCTCCTTCGGTCCTGTCTGTTTCTCCTGACTACTGCTCGTTGTCTGGTCTTTTAGATTAGTGTACAAGAATAATTCCGAGTCTTGCAGCAAGCATAATAGGGTATTTGCTGAACAGAAGTGTAAACAAAGAAAAGAATATCGAATCTAAAAGGGATTTAAAACAGGAATTGCTCAGTATGAACATGGATTCCGAACTACAAGGGGAGAGTTGGACTAAGGACGCAATTTGTCCCATTTGTCTGGATTTCTTCACCGATCCAGTTACACTGGAGTGTGGACACAACTTCTGCCGCTCCTGTATCACCCAGAGCTGGGAGAAGAACGAGATAAACTCCTGCCCGGAACGTAGGCAGGAGTTTCCGGAAAGAAAGTTCATAGGTTGTTGGGTCTTAGCAAATCTTGCCGAGAAAGCTCGAAAATTGTGTTTGAATCCGCAAAAGAAGGAAGGTAAATGCCCCTGTGAGGGACACCATGAAGAACTGAAGCTGTTTTGTGAAACTGATAAGAAATTGATGTGTATGAATTGCAAAGATTTGCAGGAACACAAAGAGCACCATATCATCCCAGTGAAAGAAGCTGTGGAAATCTACAAGGTAAAAGGAAACAGATTTCATCCCCTGATTATTTCATCACATTTTCATGGTCTCACACTTTTATTTTCTCAGTTTTTTCTCCCAATCCCAGGATTGGGTGAAATCTTCCTTAGATTCTCTCACAGAGAAGAAATCAGCAGCTCTAGAAATGGAACAGCAGCAGAAACAGAGGATTTCCCAAATTCAGGTAAAATCTCCCAGAGCGCAGCTTCAAAATTTGATTTGTTCATCTGCTGTTTTTTTTTTTTTGCAAAACCATGTGTTTTTATGTTTCACCTGATAGGAGGAATCTAGCAGTCTGCAGACCCACATCAAATCTGAGTTCACTAAAATGCACCAGTTTCTCACTGAGAAAGAGTAGAATTTAATCCGAGATCTCAGAGAACAAGAGGAAAACATTCTAAAAACAATGGAGCAAAACCTTTATGAAATTCAAGATAATTTAAACTCTCTTCAGAAGAAACTCTCAATGTTGGAAAAACAGTTGGAACAAAAAGATGGAGTGATATTTCTGAAGGTGAATGATTATATATCAGTTTAGTTCAGTGGAAGTGTGACTGTGAACAGTCCCAACATAATGCAGATGCTCAACCTCCTTCATTCCCGTTGTCAATATCTCCCCCTGCTCCTTTCTCCCTCATAGATTTCCCCACTTTCCTGTTCAACACATTTGTCTCAATTAGAATGTGACAGTGGATTCCACATTCTCATCACTTTATTGATGAAGAGGTTTTTCCACAACTCCCCATTGGATTGATTTATAACAAATCATGTTCACAGGTCCAAGTGATCAAATTCCTTAGAAGTAGAAAAATATTCATTGAATCTACAGAATCAACCCCTTTCGTGATTGTAAACATTTGAATCAGATCTTTATCCTATTAAAATATATTAATGTTTCCTTCAATCTTTTGCAATTTGTTTTTATACATTCTCCTGGTCATCGATATCCTTTGTGTCACATCCTTCTTCTATTCCATGTCCACAACAATCAGAATTGGCAATTCTCAACAGCTTGTAACAATGTGTAATTGCTGCTTTCTGGATATATACAGTCAGTATCAGTTAAGTGAGATTTGTGTTCTGTTTATTTCAGGAGGAAATATCTCGGAAGAGGAGGTAGGACATACACTTTACTGAAACTCAGTGTATGTTTCTGAAATTACTCAAGAAAGTCTTTGTGTGGGATTTATAATAAATTAATGTTTGATGTTTGCAGGATTAGTGATGATGATAATGAGATGTCACTAACAGATGGTGCCCTGTCCACTGAAAAATTCAACATCTTTTTCCCATTTCCAGTGTGGAGAGAAATGCTGGAGGCCATTAAACTTGGTAAAGCTCAGATAAGTTCCTTTGCCCTGATATATATTTTAAAATTTGGATTGTTGTGAATACAAATGTTAATGACAGTATAATTAAACACTTAGTTCTAAAGAAAGCTGGATAATAATGGCTTTGACTAGCATTGACATCAACATGGCATTTGTCTTCACACAGCACAAAGGAGTCCTCACAAAACTGGACTCAATAGGAATCAAGGAAAAACTCCACTGTCATACAGAGCACATGGGAATGCAGTTTTCCAGCTATGGTCTGATTCTCTGTGTAGTTTTATAAAAAGCACCTCCTCTCCAATCCTCCAGTCCAAGCAGAAAGTTACCTTTGATTTTGTTTCCTTCAATTTTCTAATAAAGCTGCTACATTGGAAGTTTTTCAATACTCTGGGACTTTTCCAGAGTCTAAGGATTCCTGAAAGATTACTACCAGTGCATCAATTGTCTGGGTAGCTCCAATCAGGTCCAGGGAACGTATCAGTCTTTAATCCCATAATTTTCCAACACTTTTTGTCTCATGACAGTCTTTGTATTGATTACCGCTCTGTGATTTTCCCCCTGTATATTCAGTAATTTTGATATGATGTTGCTGTCTTCTACTGTGAAGACTGATGCAACATATTAATGCAGCTTCTCTGCCACTTCCTGGTTCCCCATTATTATTTCTCCTGTCTGTAAATTTCAGTCAGTTAGCTTGATGTGCGTGATTGGGAAAATGTTACAGTCTATTCTAAAAGATGTAGTTGCTGAGCATTTAATATGATCAGGCAGAGTCAGCATGGCTTCATAAAAGGGAAATCAAGCCTGACAAATTTACAAGAATTTTTGATGAAGTAAGGGATCAAAAACAGAAAATGGTTGAGTTCATCTGGCAGCATCTCTGGAGAAGAAAGAAAAAGAGGTAAAACAGACTTGAGAATGCAAAGTGAATATCAGTCCCTTAGAGAATGAAATAAAAGAAAGAACTGCCGAAGCTGGAGATCTGAAAACAATAAAAAGTGCTGAGGAAACTCAGCAGGCCTGGCAGCATCAATGGAGAGGAAATCAGAGTTAATGTTTTGAGTGTGAGGGATGCACTTTGGAAGAAAGAACAAGACAATGGAATACTTCTTCTTTTCCCAATTACCTTGACTCTCTGTGAGCTGGTACTCAGTCATTCCAGCAATGGGTTCAGTTTCTTGCATTTAACACACTTGGAGGGTAGAATTGTTGAGTTACCCTTCCAATGCAATGCTGGTTAGGCTAATTTCCTAAGGGGATTCTTGTTGATCACATGTCTGTTTTCAGATCTGCATTGACCCTGCTAAGCTTAGGCATTTTTTACAACAGAATATTCAGTAACATGATCAAAGAAAGTATTGTGATCCCAGCTGGTGGTAATGTTGGACAAGACATACCTCAGTGAAAGCTGGCTTGACAGATCATACTCTTTGTTTTTGCAATTGATTACTGTACTGGTCAGTCACCGAACATATGAACAAAAGGCTATGAATGTACTTTTAACCAAAGAACACAAATTTATCACACAAAAGAAAAGACAAAGCACAATTCTATGTATAACAGACAATATGGAAAGATCTTATCAGAAACATCAAATTACCACTAAAACAAATAAGTTTATGAGCCTTTCAAAAAATTATGTTTACAGAACCGAAAATTTAAATCCTATTCACCTCTACTTTAGAACACAAGTTTACAAAAAAAACAATATTTTATGAATAAAAAGATGTGATAAGATATCTTTAATATGCATTTTATTTTTCCTATTACAGTCACCTCTTATCACAAAGCCTATTCAATTTATTAAAAAAAATCACTGACTAATAATTCACATTAAATATCCAAAGTGTCCATACCAATCATATTCTCTACAAGTCCATTTTGCTTGCATCATTTGTTTTCTACCTTATCGACTCTTGACAAAACATCTGTCATAAATTGTCTACCGTGAAAGATGTCAAATTACACAGTTGTAGATTTAAACTCCCAAGAAACAGTCTCAAATTCTTGCAATGACATCTCATGAAGAAGAAATACTTAGTCGATATAAATAAGTCTTTGCAGAGTTGTTAGATATATAGACTGTAAAAACTTGCAAAATCAATAGCAAACTCAGAAGTCCTTTCTTTCACAGTTGAATGTTTCTGTTGACATGAAGTGAGTTTGCATCAAAAATAACTGACTGACCATTCGATCCTCATATTGTTCACTTGTAATAATACTGCACCAATGCTAATATCATTGGCATCATTGCAGTTCTAATGGTTAATCATCATTTAGTTCCATCAGTGCGGCAGTACAGATCTCAGGTTACTAAAGGCACTCTGATGTTGTTTTGCCCATTCAAAATTTTTGCTTTTTACAAAATTGTCAAAGGATATAATCCAATCCAGTTCAGAACGAATGTCCAATAAAATCCACACATGCTGATATTCCACAAAATTTCACGTTTTGCCTTAGGTGTGGGAATTTCCAAGATGGTTTTTTTGTTTGGATCTCTTGCTGTGACTTATCTTTATCCCACAGTGTAGCCCATGCAAGTTACTTTCACTTTGGCAAATTAACTTTTAGCCAGGTTTATGACAAAATCGATTCTTTACAACACATAAAGAAGTTTAGTCAATTGGTGCAAATTTTCTGCCCAGGTTTAGTTAAACAGAAACAAATTATGAATGTATACAACATGGTTGCATAATCCTCATTGTTTAATCGTTGAAAAGTTGCTGTTTGCTTTTTCATTATGAATGGTGTGACCTTACACTGGTAAAGTCCATCAGGTGACGCAAAAACTGATATTTCTGGTTCTATCATTCAGGAGAACTTGCCAATATATTTTCAACAAGTTAATTTGTGTGTTAATTGTTGAGCACTCTACAAATGCTTTCTGGCTAAGTCACACTTTGATGAGTTTTTCTTTGAAATTTGACAGAAAGTTTGGAAGCTTCTGAGCTTTGATTTTTAAGTAGGCCCCTTAGAAAATGAATCTGGCAGGATAGTTATGGGGAACAAGTAAATGGCAGAGGAGTTAGACAGATATTTTGTGTCCATGTTTATGGTGGAAGATACATTGAGCATCACAAAAATACAAAAGAACATAGGAAGAGAAATTAAATACCATAAATACCATCACTATCATGAGAGAAATAATATTAGGCAAATTAATGAGGCTAACAGTCGGTAAGTCCCCTAACCTAGATGACTGATTCCTAGAGTGCAAGAAGAAGTTGCTACAGAGATAGTGGATGCATTGGTTGTAATTTTTCAAGCTTTGGATTCTAGAGAAGCACTGCAGGTTTGGAAAACTGTCATGTGACACCCCTTTTCCAAAAGAGAAGGAAGTAATAGCAAACATTTGGAAAAATCATAATCTATTCAAACAGTGTAAACATGCCTTCATGAAAGGGAATTCATATCTGACTAAATTATGAGAGAATTTCAAGGAAGTCTCAACCAGAGTGGATAGATAGGAACCAGAAGATGTGGTGCATTTGGACTTCCAGAAAGCATTTGACAAGGTACCTCACATAAGGTTATGTAATAATGTTAGAGCCCATGGTGTTGGGGTCATATTTGGGCAATGAAAGAGAATTGGCTGATGGGCAGTAACAGCAAGTGGGGATAAGGAATACTTTTTCATGTTGGTGATTTGTAACTAATAGGGTTCAACAGTGATCAGTGCTGGGATTGCAAGTAATTACTGCATATATTCATGATTTGAAGGAAGGAAGTGAATGTGCTGTAGCCAAATTTGCAGACAGTGCAAAATTAGGGAGAAAGGAAATTAACAAGAAGGGTGCAAACAGTTTACAGAGAGATATTGATAGGTCAGTTAAGTGGTCAAAAAGTTGGCAAATAAAGTATTCATTTGATAGACTATTATTTAAATGGGGAAAAAAACACTACAGAAAGTTGCAACACAAAGGGACATTGGTGAACTTGTGCATGAAACACAGAAAGCTAGCACACAGTTACAGCAGGTAACTGGAAGGCTTATGTAATGTTCGTCCTCATTTTAAAGGGGGGTTGAAATTTAAAAGAGTAGGGAAATTTTGCTGTGACTGTACAAGGTGCTGGTGAGACATCTTCTGGAGTACTATGAACGGTTTTAGTCCGTTTATTTGAGATGTTATTTCATTGAATGCAGATCACAGAACTTTCACTAGGATGATCCCAGGTATAAAACAATTATCTTATGAGCAAAGGTGAAACAGGGTGGGACTCTACTTATTGGAATTTAGAAGAATGAGAGATGATCTCATTGAAACATATAGGATTCCTGTGGGGCTTGACTCAGTAAATTCTGAGAAGCTGTTTCCCCTCTTGGGAGAATCTAGGACCAGAGGGCATAGTCTCAGAATAATGATGAGACGGAATTCCTTGTCTCAGAGATTTGTGACTCTTTGGAAGTCTTTGCCACAGACAGCTGTGGGGGTTGAGTCTTTGCGGATATTTAAGGTCGAGATAGATTCTTAATCGTTAGGGAATCAAAGGAAATGGGGAAAGGGCAGGAATATGGATGTGAAGAATGTTCGATCAGCCATGATCCTATTGATGGCTTGCGCAGGCTTGACTAAACTCCAGAGGATACAGGCTGAGCCTGTCCAGCTTTTTCTCATGAGGCAATCTGCTCATTCTGTGTAAAAGTAAGGTAAAGACACTATAGTCTTAGAGGACCATCAGGCTGCTCTCTCATGAGAGACAACTGAAGGTGGTTTAACATGAGGCGAGGGGTGAAGTTGAGAAAGTGGGACTTTCACGGTCATCTCTTGCAGTTTAGGAATTGAACCCCTTCTGTTCGTATCATTCAAATTGCAAATCAGCATCCAGTCAACTGAGCTAACCAACACCTGGCTTTAGCTCTACCTTCAGTTGAAATAGTAACTCTCTCAGAATAGCCTCAGAGATTTCTAACTGTCCATTGTTGTGTTTTCTATTTACAGAAAAGTCTTAGTAACAGTCAATATTATTTTGAAAGGCCAATCCATGTAACATACTCCTCAACAACTCTCCTGTTTTTATGGTCAGTGCTTCTACGTACTCACTTCTTTAAAGATTCACAGATCCCTCTGAAACTCAGAGCCCCTGATCATTTCTTGATATCACATGGAGTGAACTGAATTGTCTGAAGACTGGTGTCTGTGATGCTGGGGATCACTGGAGGAGGCTGAGATGGATCATCCACTTGGAACTTCTGGCTGAAGGTTTATCTTTTGCACTGATGTGCTGGGCTCTTTCATCATTGAGGATGGGAATATTTATGGAACTCCTTCAGTGAGTTATTTAATTGTCCACCACCATCCATGACTGGATGTGGCAGGACTGCAGAGCTTAGATCTGATCCGTTGTTTGTGGGATCACTTAGTGAGGGAGGGAGCACTGAGGGGTTCAGCTCGTCAATAGACAGAATCTCGTCTTGAGCTGGAACTCTGTTTGAAAATGCAATGAGTTGCTCCTGACATTGAGAAAGACCTCACTGGCTTTCTTACATGATTCTCACCACAGCTCATATCATTCAGTCCCAGTTGCTGGGACATAATTTGACATTGAGTTGACATGGGAAGTATGAGGAATCACGAGGAGTGTCTGAAGGGCATGAGTTGACATTGAGCTCGCGGGGGCATGGGAATTGTTTTGGGAGATGAGTTGGCATGGAGAGTATAAGGGGCCATGGGGATTGGGTGAAAGAATTAGAGAGTTCGGGGGTAGAAATCCCTGGTTTTATTGCGGCAGGGGGAGGAAGTCCCAGAGAACCAAGGCAGGGCTTCTAACCAGCCCATCTCAGCACTCGCCTGCTGCCTTGATGGCCCAGGATCTGTTTCCAGGATCAGTGAGGCCCCACTCTGTCCCAGACTTTCCCACTGCACTCACACCCATCCAATGTCCCCAACTCCCACACCCTAACCCACCACTGCCTTTGGAGTGAAAATTGCACAATTCAGATTCTTTTTACTGAAGCGAGTCCAGAAACATCCCAACAGGAGCTAGCGCCTCGGTTGTAGTCATGAAAATTCAGCTCTTAATTTCTAATTTGTAATGGGCAACGCCATGGGTGGTCCTTTAAACAGTATCACCCACATTTAAAAATGTCTCTGAAAACCTTTCTGTGCTATTATTTATGCTTCATATCACAGCAAGTTCTTTAGTCTATTTATTATTTATTTCTAGAGTGGAAGGGAATTTGTGAGTGTTATTTGTTTAACACACAAGAAGGAAAGAAACTCAAAAGCTGACAACTCAAAACAATGTACAAGTGAAAATACCGTAAGAACATTTGTCCATCAGAATGAGGAGCAGGAGTGGCCCCTAAAGTTTGCTCTGTCATTCACAAAGATCATGATTGATTTGATTATGACCTTAACTCCATTTTCCTGCCTGACCTCCACTACCTTTGACTCCCTCATTGATCAAAAACCTGTTTAACTCAGCTTCAAATAAAATTAATGACCTGGCCTCCACTGCTCGCGGGGATAGAGAATTCTAAAGATTAATGATCCCGAGACACAAAATCCCTCCTCATCTCCATGGTAATTGGCAGACTCCCTACTTTGAAACTCTGTCCCCGGTTCCAGATTCCCCCACGATGGGAAACAGCCTCTCAACATCTACTCTGTCAGCACCTTCACTATGTTAAACATTTCAATAAGAACCTCTCATTCCTCTAAACCCCAGTGAGTACAGCCCCAGCCTGAAACCTTTCATCGCAAGGAAACTGCTTCATCCAAGGAATCAACCAACTGAAACTTCTCTGACCTGTCTCCACTGTTTCAAAAAAGCTCTTTCCCAAAGGCCCCTACTTCAGTCCAAACAGTACCAGCTGAATTCCTAACGATGGCATTGAGTTTCAGGAGGTTTAATTGGTATTCTGAGATCAGATTCAGCATTTCCACTTACAATTTTGTGAAAAACACATTTCATTCCCACACAATATTGGCAAATAATGAATGACAGTATTACTCGAAAAAACAGGAGCTTGTTCGCACTGAGACAGCTGGAGCAATATTCCATTGGTTGTAAACTTAGAGTAAAAGCATGAAAAAGGCTGGACTAACATGGAAGCAGTGGATTTAGAAAAGACATGAACTTGAATCACTTATTCTTCAATGTAGCTTTTAAAATTATTTTTCATTTGTAGCATTTGTGGTCACTGTCAAGACCCACATTTATTACTCACCTCAAACTGCACTTCACAATATGATGCTGATCCACACACTTCTCCTGACATATACATACATCCTAAAGCTCACAAAAACACCACACACACACACACACACACACACACACATATACACACACATATATACACACACACACACACATACACACAGACCCCCAAACACACACTGCCACCAAAGCACAAACTTGCCCACACACACACTCAAATCCCCACCCCCAAACATGTATGCATCCCCCACACACACAGAGACACACATACACACACACAGACACACACACACACCTGCTCCCACGCTTACATACCTGAGTCTGCCACGCACTCACATCACCCCCTCAGAGACACACACCCAACCTCTTCATAACACACACATAAAATCTCCCCCACATACGTAAACACAAAACCCCACACTCATGTGCATATATGTCATACATGCATATCCTAAACACAGAGGCAGTCCCAAACAGACATATGTATAAACACAGCCCCCCAGACACAGACATTCCACCTCCACATACACACGCACACTCACACATGCACATGCACACTCACATGTGCACTCATACACATGTACACACACACTCGCACACTCACACACACACAAACAACTCCCTCCATACACACACTCACATTCCCCCTGCCCACACTCACACACACATCATTCCCCCCCACATGTATATCCTCCACACACACACTCAACTCATTCCCCAAAATACATCACCCCCGCAACCTGACACACAAAGCATCCCACCCATTCACATGTTCCACTCCCCCTACACACAACACTCACACACATCCACCCCCAATAAATGTACACAAACATCCCCATACCCATGGACAATCACTCCCAACACTCACACGAACCAATATCCTACACACACACTTCCCGACCCCTTTCAAACACACACACAAAACTTGCTCCACACCTGCACTCTCACATGGACCACACACATATATCCATCACAAGCACCTAATCTCCCCACACACTAACACAACCACATCTCCCCAAAATGCGCACACCCTCCCCCCCAGCAGACAAACCCACATTCTCCTGCACCCACATCACCAACAACCCTGCACACCCACCACACACGCACTCCTCACAGACAGGACAACACATCACCAACACACATCCCGTACTGATATACAACCCACAAACACAACAGCTTCACAGATACACACACAAATGCCCCACAGATAAACAACACCCACATACACATGCACCCCAATACACACATCCCCCACACACATATATCCCACCAAAAACACATGCCACCCCCATACAGACATTCAAACCAACACACACCCTGACTCATACATCACTCCCCTCTGTACAGACACACAAACCACCCCCACACACTTCCCCCTCTCAGATACATTTGCACCCCCACACATATCCTTCATGCACATATGTACCTCCCACAATGCAGCCACAATACCCCAAACATGCATGCACAATCATCCCCAACCTCACATACACACACAACCTCCCCCCAGACTCACAAACCATTCCCCATACATTTTCCCCTCACAAACATCCCCACCCCTAACACACATCCATCCACCCAGACACAGACCACCCCCACACATAACCCAGCACCCCTTTAGTCACACACATGCCCCCAAACAGAAACACAAACCCATCCCACACACACCAATGCCTCCCACACACTAACACAACCACATCCCTGCATACACACACAACCCTCCAATCCCATACGCTGGCGCCCCCCCACACACACATCCTCAGCCTCCTACATACACCCACACACACACCCTTACAGGCACACCCTTACATTCCCCTGCCACACATATCCACGACCCATACACTTACCCCCACAAACACAACAGTGCCACAAACACACACTTACACACAAACACAATTCCTCCACAGATGCATTTACAATACACCCTCACACACTCACAACCACTCATACATCTCAAAACACCAACATACACATGTCCCCACAAACAGTCCTTGCACAAACACAGACACACATTCTTCCCACCCATGCACATGCCCCCACCACACACATTCCCCATATACACAGACAACAATGCCCTCACACAAATCCTCCCTCCTCACCCATCCCCTACATATACTCCCTCCAAAAACAAAGCATCCCCACAGATGCACACACAACACCCCTCCCGCCGATACAACACACCCCACATACACATACGTCTCCCCCAAATGCAATACCCCATAACATACACATGTACATTCTCCCCTTCCCACAAGCAGACACTCATCACTCTCAAACACACACACATCCCACCTCACTGAAACACACACACACAGTCTGTAATTCTGCTTTTTTTCTCCCAGTCTCTGTGACCCTGGATGTGGAAACAGCGAATCCCCGGCTCGAGGTGTCTGAAGATCTGAAGAATTTGAGATGGACCGTGATCCAGAGGAGTTTCCCTGACACCAGGAAGAGGTTTACAAACTGGGACTGTGCCCTGGGATCACAGGGATTCACATCGGGGAGACATTACTGGGAGGTGAAGGTGGGGGAGAATCGTAGCTGGAGTCTGGGAGTAGCCTCAGGGTCTGTGGAGAGGAAGAGATGGGTCAGACTGATCCTGGAGAATGGATTCTGGACCATTGAGCAGGATGAGAACCAGTTTTACATAAACTCCTCTCCTTCATCCCGTCTCCCAGTTGGTCAGATCCCTGGGAAAGTGGGAGTTTATCTCAATTATGAATCTGGGACAGTTTCATTTTACAACGCAGACACCAAGTCCCATCTCCACACCTTCACTGGGAATAAATTCACTGAGAAACTTTATCCTTTCTTCTGGACATCTGATTCAAACGACTTTCTGAGAATCTGCCCCTGTTAAAGGGGCAGGCCTTAGGATGTCCCCGACATCACTATGATGTGACCCTGGGATTAGGGTAGCATCAGAGATCAATGATTGGGGTCAGAAACCTCCATTGGCAACACATTGTTACAAAATGTGACACTGAATTTCCAGATTGTTTTTTGTAAAATCACAACCAGACTGTATAACTGCAATATAAATATAAATGTCAGCGATGTTGTAAGTTGGGTAGAGTACTTGATAATTGGAAGGCATGACATTAGAATTTGGTGTTTGTAAAATATAAGAGGGAAAGCAGTGCGTATTCCCTTTAAAAGATGATGTGCTTTTTCTAAGCTTAGGGATTCCAAAAGGGATGTCTGTGGGCAGTTTATGTGTTTGCAGGGACACAGAAAGCATTTGAATTGAAACATTTGTATCAAAACAGAAGCCGTACAGTGAACAGACTAAGCAGCAGTTATGTTTTGTTATCAAGGCAATAGGTTTGAATTTAGCCAATCAATCTGAATCAGGCGCTTGGATATCAAAGGCCAATTAAATTTAAAATCTGATGGTTTTGACAACATAGGACCAATCCTATTGTAAGGAATTGTCAGATAAATTAAGCGATTCTTGGATAGGCACATGGATGATAGTAAAATGTAGGGTATGCAGGATTGTTTGATCTTAGAGTAGGATAACGTCGTGGGCCGAAGGGCCTGTACTGTGCTGTACTGTTCTCTGTTCTGTGATACGTCATCAAGGGTCTAAAAGAAGGGGCAATTGGGCAAAAGCAGGAGAATAATCACCATCTCCCAGAGTTAACAGCTCTCAGCTCTCAAGAAAGCATCACTAGCTTTCACAGTCTGCTCTAAGTTTTAGAGAAAGCACCATCTAAATCAAGGGTACCTATGGCACAACTAGCTAATATTCCTGACAGATGGATTGATGGAGAAGGCGTTTCCGACAGCTGAATCAATGGAGGAGGTGTTCCTGACAGCACATTCGAAGAAGAAGGTACAGAAAATTACGATAGACGTAACCTGGCTGCCATTTTGAGAGGCTAAATTCTAACTTTTTTTAACTTTATTTTATATGTGGGACATAAATTTATTGGAACAGCATACTATTAGAATCTTGTTTTATTCGGGAATGGTTAGTAGTTAGAATGGGTCTATTCAGTTTGTTAATAAATTAGTTTGTTTACTCTTAGAGTTAGATAAATAAATTGTCACTTGTTAATTGTAAAATGAGTGTCAGGGATTCATTTTGTTTAACCACTAGAAGTTGTGGAAGAAACTGGCTATACCAATTTTCATACTCCTCTTTAACAAATTGTGAGGCGAGGTGCTCGTCTCTGGGTGTTTTGGTTTTAGTTATCCGAGGGGTGTCAACCTCCAATTTATAACAGAGGATTAAAATAGAAAGTAAATTAAATATATGGTGTCCCTTTCCTTCCTTCATTTACTCCCTGCTTCAGTCAAACCCCCCAGTCCCATCCTCCATCTCTTCACCTATTTCCCAGTCTGGAGCTAGGATTTCCCTGCACTTCCATTTCTCACTGCACACCCAGAACATGAAATCGTGAGGGGGAAATCCAAACACTGAAGGGTGACAGAGCTGCATTTACACAGCATGCTCTATTGAGCTCCTTGTATCATTGGGGAGGGGAATTACACAAAATCCACTCTTTCCCAGGGTTTCCAGTATCCCCAGTATTTAACTGTGTAATCTTGCTTCTCTGTCCACAGATGCTGCCTGACCTGTTGAGGATTTGCAGCATTTTGTGATTTTATTTCTAATTTCCAGCATCCCCAGGGTTTGATTGTGTGATCGTCACTAAATGATATTGGGCCTCAGTATCGTCTCCTGCCAGGCAGTGATAGTCCATATTGCTTTTCTCGAATAACTCGTAGGTCATTTCTCTTTATTTCATGAAATATTCATAGGAAAATTTTTATGCACATACATAGTCATGAAAGCAATTTGGTTCTGTACCGTCTTAGCATATGAAAAATAAACACATATTGGAGTTTGATGTTGGAGGTGCCTGTGTTGGACGGGGGTGGATAAAGTCAGAAGTCACATGACACCAGGTCATAGTCCAACAGGTTTATTTGAAATCACAAGCTTTCTAAGCACAGCTCCTTTGTCAGGTGTCTCCACCTGACAAAGGAGCAGCACTTTGGAAGATTGTGATTTTAAATGATCCTGTTGGACTATGACCTGGTGTCATGTGACTTCACACATTGGAGTTTGACTCTCCTGAGAGTTCCAAGAAACCAAATGCATTTCTTACTTCTTACCTTGTTTTGGAAGACCAACAAGTTTTGGGAAGACCAAAGAGAGTCATTTACCAAGTTGATGGTGCTCCAGGCGCAGTCGATGTTTACCTCGGTGTGCGTTCCGGGGAACAGACCACACAGCACAGAGTCCTGCGTCATTGAACTGCTTGAGATGAATCTCGATAAAAACCACTGCATCTATTTCAGGCTTCCTTTGTAAAAGCACATTCCAGAAGGAGATGTGTGATAGTCTCTAGCCACCAATGCCCCCTCCTCCCACAGCTGCAGCGATGGGGCAAAAGGTCTGGGTGTACCTAAAGGATCTCACAGGTAGTGCCCTTCTCACCAGCAGCCAAGCGATGTCTTGGTGCTTGTTGGAAAGTTCGGGGGATGAGGCATTCTGTCAAATGACTTTGACAGTCTGATCAGGGAACCATGCAACAGGATCCACCCTCCCCTTTTCCCACAGGGTCTCGAGGACACTACATGCTGACCACTTCCTGATGGACAGGTGGTCAAGTGCTTTTCCTTGCAAATTCCTCCACAAAGGACAGTTTGTACAGAATGGTCCAACTACTTGGAGTATTCTGCAGCAGCGAGGCCAGACCCATCCTTCATGACACCGGGAGAGGTAGAACCTCAGTACATAGTAACACTTCGTGTTTGCGTACCGCAGCTCTATGCACATCTTGATGCAGCTGCAAACAAAGGTGGTCACCAGGGTGAGGGTAGCATGAGGTACGTTCTCTCCCCATCCTTTGTACACGGAGTCCCTGCAGACACGGTCCATGTTAGACCTTCGGATGAGGTGGAAATTGGCTCGGGTGACCACAACAGCGCAGGTTCTGGGAATGAGCAAGACTTGCGCCACACGCAAAATCACCAAGAGTACCTCATGAAATAATTTCACAGAGGCTGGTATCGCGTCACCAAGTCACCCTTTAGCTACATGTGGAGAGTCCTTGACACTGATCCAGCTCACGCAGAGCCAGCTGTCAGTGTGAACAGGATGTCTGACACTCCTGTTTTTCATCTGTCAGCCAGGGTTCCCTAATTGGACCAGATTATCAGCCCTAATCAGGGAACTCATATTCTATGACGTCCACCTGACTGACGTTGTTATAATCACTACATCTCTCCCCTTCTGATTTCGAGGACATAGGCTATTTCTATTTTTTTTCTAGCTCCTCCTCGGGCATTTTAGCACCGGGAAAGGATCCTCCAACTCTGCCTCTGATACGGGTGGCATGTAAAGCACAGACCATGGATGATGAATGATACAAGCTGGCCTTATGTGTCGAATACCATCGACTTTAGAAAATACTCAAATTTCCTGCTGGGAAACAATGGCCTGTTATCTGTGACCAATACTTCTGGGAGTCCATGTATTGCAAAAGATGTCTGCAGTTTTTCTATTGTCATCCCTATGTTTGATGAATGAACATTATGCATGTTCACCCATTTTGAATGGGTGTCCACAATGACTAAGAACATGAGTCCCTGAAAGGACCAGCATAGCTGACGTGCAACCAAGTCCAGGGTTTACTCAGACATTCCCTCGAATGTGGAAGAGCTGCTGGCAGTAACTTCTATCCCTGTTGGCACTCTGGGCACTGCCCAATAAATGCAGTTATATCTGCATGCGATCCTGATTACCAGACATAACTTCTTGCCAGCACCTTAATTGTGGAAACCCCTGGATGACCCTGGTTGAGGTGAACCAGTATCTGACAGCGACATTTGCTCAGGACAATCATTCTTGCTCTCCATAATAATATGCCCTCCTCTACTATGATCTGGTCTCTACGGGTTCAAAAAGGTTTCAGCTCTGGTTGTGACGACCCTTTGGTTACCACCCATTACCACCACCTGTTTTAGTTTTGCCAGGACCAGATCCTTCTGAGTCTAAGTCTGATAGTATCAGCTGTGACTGGAAGTGTGTCCATAAAATTGAAAACCATTACAGACTCTTGCAGTGGCGATACCACCAGTGGTATATCTGCCAGTGGGAGGTAGCTCAATGCATTCACTTGGCTTCCCGGACGGTGTTCCAATTTAGTGTCCAAGCCCACTGCTGAATTCAGCCTGATGCTATGGGTGGCACAGCATTGTCCTCTTTAATTAGACCTAGCAGGGATTTATGGTCTGTTATTATTACAAATTTATGCTGATAAAGGTATTTGTGGAAATTCCTGCATCCAAATATGACCACCCAACCCTTCTTCTGAATCTGTGCATATTTACGCTCTACATTAGGCAAAGCCCTGGATGCATATGCTATTGGGTGTTCCTCTCCATTGGGCTACCTATGAGCTACGTGTGGGGAAGGATTAGATGTCAATACCAGATGTCACTTGGGGGATGAGAGCTGTTTCTTCACTTCCCCGAAAGCTACGGTTTGGCTACGCGACCATTTCCAAGTCTGACATTTTTTAAGGAGTTGATGCAATGGACCATTCCACATCACCTGTCCTCTGTGGAGAAATTTGCAAAGAGAAACATCTTTGACCAGAAGTCCAACAGGAAGTGGTCAGCACGTCCTCAAGACCCTGTTGGAAAAGGAGAGCAAGGATCTTGTTGGTTTGTGCCCTGAGCAGCAGAATGCCTTATCATCAGAACTTTCTAATAATCACCAAGATATCACTTGGAAGACCAAGAAGCCGTTTTCTGACCCACATAACAATCACATAAATATCTCAGCTTCACTTTGAAGATGAACAACTGAACCGCCTTCCCATCTTTCCCATCATCCATAGCAGCTGTGCTTTCTCTTGTGTGTGTATGTGTGTCAGGGGAATCTTTAAGGGGATTACAGAATTATTCAGTATATCAACCATTCATAATTGTTTACCTGCAGTTAGAAGATATTAATTTTCAATAAATAATAAATTTTGATAATTCCAGAAAGTTGGTCCATGCTCTCTGTTGGCCTGGGCTGAAAATACAGCTAATTTGGGGAATTCTGGATTTTTTTGAAATCTTTAACTTATGTTTAGAATGGCAGGGCTTGACTTCCAGCATGCTACCAGACTGGGTGTGGCAAAGTCTGGGGTTTCATCTGGGATTCTGCATGAAATAGAGGCAATGAGGATTTGAATGGAATATTAGTAAATAAAACAGATGACAGCAAACCTATGGTCTGAATACATATGAGGCATGGCATCGATATAGCAAAGGGTTTCTTGCAGGTGGCAGTGTTGTCCCTGACAATCATAAGGAAATTTCAAAAACGACATTGATTGACTTGGTGGACAAACTAGAGGCAGCATTAGCTGCCAGAGCTAAGAAGGCAAAATCATAAAGTCATGGAGATGTACAGCATCGAAACAGACCCTACGGTCTGCCAACAAAATATCCTAAATTAATCTAGTCCCATTTGCTAGCATTTGGCCAATATCCCTCCAAACCTTTCCCATTTGTATACCCATCTGAATGCCTTTTAAATGTTCACATTGTTCAAGCCTTCACCACTTCCTCTGGCAGTTCATGCCATTCATGCACTACCCTCTGCATGAAAACATTGTCCCTTAGGTCCCTTTTAAATCTTTCCCCTCTCACCTTAAACCTACGCCCTCTAGTTTTTGACCCCCTCACCCCAGGATTTACTCGATCCACGCTATTTGTGATTTTATAAACCTCTATACGGCCACCCCTCAGCGTCTGACACTCCAGGAAAAATAGCCCTAGCCTATTCAGCTTCTCCCTATAGCTCAAACCCTCCAACCCTGGTAACATCCTTGTAAATCTTTTCTCAACCCTTTCAAGTTAATCTTTCCTATAGCAAGGATACCTGAATTGCACACAGTATTCCAAAGTGGCCTATCCAATATCCTGTATAGGCACAACATGACGTTCCAACTCCCAACTCCTATACTCAATGCACTGACCAATGAAAGCAAGCATACCAAATGGCTTCTTCACTATCCTGTCTACCTGCGATTCCACTTTCAAGGAACTATGAACTTGCACTCCAAGGTCTCTTTGTTCAGCAACACTTCCCAGGACCTGAACATTAAGTGTATAAGTCCTGCCTTGATTTGCCATACCAAAATGTAGCATCTCACATTCATCTAGATTAAACTCCGTCAATGCTCCTCAGACTCTCGGCCCATTTGATCAAGGTCCTGCTGTACTCTGAGGTAAGCTTCTTCGCTCTCCACTACACCACCAATTTTAGTGTCATCTGCAAATTTACTAACCATACTCCTATATTCACATCCTGATCATATATATAAATAACAAAAAGCAGTGGACTCACCACCAAACCGTGTGGCACACCGCTGGTCATAGGCCTCCAGTCCATAAAGCAATCCTCCTTCACTATCCTCTTTCTTCCTTCAAGCCAACTTTGTATCTCAGTGGCTAGTTCTCCCTGTATTCCATATGACTTTACGTTATTAACCAGTCTACCATGCGGAACCTTGTCGAACGCCTTACTGAAGTCCACTGCGTCGTCTTCATCGATCCTCTTTGTAACTTCTTAAAAAAACTTAATCAATTTAGTGAGACACAACTTCCCATGCACAAAGCCATGTTTATTATCCCTGATCAGTCCTTGCCTTTCCAAATACATGTAAATACTGTCCTTCAGAATCCCCTCCGCCAACGTCAGGCTCACCGGTCTATACTTCCCTGGCTTTTCCTTACCACCTTTCTTAAATAGTGGCAGCACGTTAGCTAACCTCCAGTCTTCTGGAAGCTCGCCTGTGGCTATCAATGATACAAATATCTCAGCAAGGAGCCCAGCAATCACTTCCCTAGCTTCCCACAGAGTTCTAAGGTACACCTAATCCAGTTCCGGGGATTTATCCACCTTTATGCATTTTAAGACGTCCAGCACCTCCTCCTCTGTAATATGGTCACTTTTCAAGATACCACTATTTATTTCCCCAAGTTCTGTAGCTTCCATGTCCTTCTCCACAGTAAACAATGACACAAAATGCTCATTTAGTATCTCCCCCATCTTCTGGGTTCCACACATTGTTGGCTTTGCCGATCATTAAGGGGCCCTATTCTCTCCCTAATTACCCTTTCATCCTTAATGCATTTAGAGAAGCTCTTTGGATTCTCCTTAACCTTATCTCATGGCCCCTTTTCACCCTCCTGATTTCCCTCTTAAGTTCACTCCTACTGCCTTTATACTCTTGTAGGGATTCATTCGATCCCTGCTGTCTACACCTGACATATGCTTCCTTCTTTTTCTTGACCAGAACCTCAACTTCTCTGGTCATCATACTGTCCCTGTCATTTCTGGAGACTTCCCACTTTCCAGCTGTCCCTTTACCTGCGAATATCCACCCCCACCCCCACCGCCGTCCCCCCATCAACTTTTGAAAGCTCTTGCAGAATACTGTCAAAATTGGCCTTGCTCTAATTTAGAACTCTGCTTTTTCGATCAGGTCTATACTTTTCCATGGCTATTTGAAAACTTATTGAATTATGATCACTTGCCCCAAAGTGCTCCACCACTGAACCTCAGTCACTTGCCCTGCCTTATTTCCTAAGAGTACGTCAAGTTTTGCTCCTTCTCTAGTAGGTACATCCACATACTGAAGAAAAAAAAATTCTTGTGCACACTTAACAAATTCCTTTCCATCCCATCCCTTAACATTATGTCAGTCCCAGTCTATATTTGGAAAGTTAAAATCCCCTACCACCACCCTCTATTCTTACAGATAACTGAGATCTCCTCCCAAATTTACTTCTCAATTTCCCACTGACTTTTGGGAGGAGGTCTATCGTACAATCCCAATGTGGTGATCATCCCTTTCTTATTTCTCTGTTCCACCCAAATAACTTCCCTGGACATGTTCCCAGGAATATCCTCCCCAAGTACAGCCGCAATGCTATCCCTAATCAAAAACGCCATTTCCCCTCCTCACTTGCCCCCTTTCAATCCTTCCTTTGGCATCTATACCATGGAACATTAAACTGTGGAGGAAATATGAGAGAAGCCAGATACTCCAGGAAGTGAATCAGTGGAATCAACTGATATGCAATTCCAGTTAGGGCAGCTTGAGCATAAGGAGAGAATGAAGAAACCAGAGAAGGCAGAAATAGATTAGGTGGAGCAGATAATGACAAAGAAAGAGCAGAGAAAGTTAAGGCAAAGGAGATGGATTTAGGAAGCTATGAAATGGAACTGAAAAGACAGGAATGTAATTGAATAAAACATGAAATGGAAAAGAGAAAACTAGAATTGTAAGTGAAAGGGAGAAAAATAGTGAGATATATAAATATCTGTTTAACATAACACATTTGGAACAAGAAACATCAAACATTAATGTATTACTGAGAATTGTGGAGGCTCTATCACTAAAAGTATTTAAAGTAGAGCTTGATTGATTTTGAAATATCTGGGAGTTGATGGCTATGATAAGTTGGATTGTATTTGGTCAACAGTGAATGTTTGGGAAACTGTATAGAGTTTCTGGTTTGCGATCAGTAATCTGCTGATTTTTAGGTGGTTCGAATCATCCCCAGATCCCTGTTTCTGACACTGGACTTAATTCAGGAATGTGAATTGAAGAAGGCAGTAGGCCAGTGTTTCAGGGCAAAGAGTCTTTGTGTTTATTAAATGCAAAGGTGAGTATATCACAAGAAAAGAAAAGACAAAAGTAATAAACAGGGAAATAAAAGAAAAGGTGAATAAAAATACAACAGTTAAAAAGGCAAATTCAAAACAGTGAAACTGACACTATCAGTTATAAATGTAACACAGGCTAGTTACTATTAGAAACTAAACAGTAGTTTCAAATACAGACATTTTAATCAGACTTCCTGACCTTGGGGTGCCCTGCACTGTCACCAACCCACCTTCCCCACACTGCTAGCTAGGTTGGATATTTTGGATCTTGAGGAAATAGGCTCAACCACTGGAGATAAACACAATTTTGAAATACAGCTGGCGGTTTCCACTTGCTGCAGCCGGTGCTTCACTGAAGACTTTGGACGGTGTTCAGTCTGGTTTGAGAACTTGGGTTTTCTTACTTTGTGGTGGGTTTATGAGCCGGTTTTCACCTCAGGATGTGTCTGAGGCCCTGTCAGTCAAGTCAATGGTTTTTGGAGGTCGTCGGTCGTCAGATCTGCTGGTCGTGTTTGGTTGCCGTTGGTTCCCCTGGGGAACAGCCCTGTGTCGGTAGGTTTCAGGGAGATAGCTGTGCAGATAGTTCTCGGAAGAGTAGCTGTCTGGGATCCCTCTTCTGGCGGTAGTTGTGGGGATGGCTCTCTCTCTATCCCCCGGATCAGGGCCTGCAGTTATACAGACTGTGTGCTCCGTTATCGTCTCGAAAATCTGTTGAGCTATTGTTCCTCCTTTCGGGGCTGAATGGGTTTCCAGAGCACTGGAGTAGGTGTGAATGGTTTTTCGATTGAGGTGAATGGTTTTGATGGGTTTGGAATATCCAGCATTTCCTCGGTTGGGTATCTGTTCAGTTTGCATAATGGTGTGAAGGGCTTTTTTTTACTCATCCAAGTTGAAACAGGTTTGCATGTAGCACATTGGTGTGGAATGTTCAGTAACTTTGTGCCTGAACACTGATTTGGAATTGAATGGCTTTATACCTGTGTAGGATCCAAAGGTCTGAAGTTATTGAAGTTGTTTGTTTCCTGCAGACTGACTTGCATTGCTTTTAGCTGAGGCATGAATGGGAGTCTTCCTTTAGTTTTTGCAAGCTAATGCCTGTCCCAGACATCTGCCCCCGGGCTTGTATATTTGCCAGTCTGTCCCAGCCAGCCTCTTCCTGGCTCAGTTGCAGCCCATGGTTTTTGGAGTCCCAGTGACTTTAATCCAATATAATATAATTTCCACAACTTTTGCTTTTGGAGGGGTTTAAGTCCAGGGTATGCCCACAAACTGATGGGGATTTTTGCCCCACCTTACAACTGGGATTCAGTTTTTGTGTGGGAGCCACTGAGAGTACAGTGTAACTAAGATGCTAAAAGGGATTGAGAATGTGGATGTACAGGGGACATTTCTTCATGTGGGGCAATCTAGATGAGATATCATAGCTTTACGATAAGGGTAGCAGATTTAAATCAGAGGAAATATTCCTTCTTTCTAAGGGTCATGAATATGGGGAATTCACTATCCCAGTGTACAGTGCCTGCTGGGACATTGAGTTCAATTAAGGAGGATATAAACAGATTTTTAATTAGTAATGGGTTAAGGGTTATGAGGAGCAGACAGGAAAGTGCAGTTGAGGCGGAGATGAGAGCAAACTGTCTCTTACAGACATCTGCAGCTGTTCTTTTTACAGAACTCCCTGTATGTTGATTTGTACGATTCTTTGTTCAAAATAGACCCCTGTTACCTTGGATCAGAGATAGTAGGAACTGCAGATGCTGGAGAATCCGAGACAACAAGGTGCAGGGCTGGATGAACACAGCAGGCCAAGCAGCATCATAGGAGCAGAGAGGCTGACGTTTCGGGCCTAGACCCTTCATCAGAAAGGGGGAGGGGAAGGGGGTTTTGAAATAAATAGGGAGAGAGTGGGAGGCGGATAGAAGAGGGATAGAGGAGAGGATAGGTGGAGAGGAAACAAACAGGTCGAAGAGGCGGGGATGGGGCCAGGAAAGGTGAGTGTAGGTAGGGAGTTAGGAAGGGGATAGGTCAGTCCAGGGAGGACGGACAGGTCAAGGGGGCGGGATGAGGTTGGTCGGTAGGAGATGGAGGTGCGGCTTGAGGTGGGAGGAGGGGATAGGTGGGAGGAAGAACAGGTTAGGGAGGCAGGGACGAGCTGGACTGGTTTTGGGATGCGGTGGGGGGAGGGGAGATTTTGAAACTTGTGAAATCCACATTGATACCATTGGGCTGCAGGGTTCCCAAGCGGAATATGAGTTGCTGTTCCTGCAACCTTCGGGTGGCATCGTTGTGGCACTGCAGGAGGCCCAGGATGGACATGTCGTCTGAGGAATGGGAGGGGGAGTTGAAATGGTTCGCGACTGGGAGGTGCAGTTGTTTATTGCGAACCGAGCGTAGGTGTTCTGCAAAGCGGTCCCCGAGCCTCTGCTTGGTTTCCCCGATGTAGAGGAAGCCACACCGGGTACAGCGGATGCAGTATACCACATTGGCAGATGCGCAGGTGAACATCTGCTTGATGTGGAAAGTCTTCTTGGGGCCTGGGATGGGGGTGAGGGAGGAGGTATGGGGGCAGGTGTAGCACTTCCTGCGGTTGCAGGGAAAAGTGCCGGGTGTGGTGGAGCTGGAGGGGAGTGTGGAGCGGACAAGGGAGTCACGGAGAGAGTTGTCCCTCCGGAAAGCAGATAAAGGTGGGGAGGGAAAGATGTCTTTGGTGGTGGGGTCGGATTGCAGATGGCGGAAGTGTCGGAGGATGATGCGTTGGATCCGGAGGTTGGTGGGGTGGTACGTGAGGACGAGGGGGATTCTTTTTTGGTTCTTATTGCGTGGACGGGGTGTGAGGGATGAGGTGCGGGAGATGTGGGAGACACAGTTGAGGGCGTTCTCGACCACCGAGGAGGGGAAGTTACGGTCCTTGAAAAACGAGGACAACTGAGATGTACGGGAGTGGAATGCCTCATCCTGGGAGCAGATGCGGCGGAGGCGAAGGAATTGGGAATAGGGGATAGCATTTTTGCAGGAAGGTGGGTGGGAGGAGGAGTATTCTAGGTAGCTGTGGGAGTTGGTGGGCTTGAAATGAATAT
>NC_063366.1:21534003-21549368 GCF_021869965.1 Rhincodon typus | reverse complement strand
CCGATACAGTCATCAATGTAACGGAGGAAGAGGTGGGGTTTAGGGCCGGTGTAGGTACGGAAGAGGGATTGTTCCACGTAACCTACAAAGAGGCAGGCGTAGCTTGGGCCCATGCGGGTACCCATGGCTACCCCCTTTGTCTGTAGGAAGTGGGAGGAATTGAAAGAGAAGTTGTTGAGTGTGAGGACGAGTTTCGGCTAAGTGGATGAGGGTGTCACTGACACCCTCATCCGCTTAGCCGAAAAATCCACTCCCGTACATCTCAGTTGTCCTCGTTTTTCAAGGACCGTAACTTCCCCTCCTCGGTGGTCGAGAACGCCCTCAACTGTGTCTCCCACATCTCCCGCACCTCATCCCTCACACCCCGTCCACGCAATAAGAACCAAAAAAGAATCCCCCTCGTCCTCACGTACCACCCCACCAACCTCCGGATCCAACGCATCATCCTCCGACACTTCCGCCATCTGCAATCCGACCCCACCACCAAAGACATCTTTCCCTCCCCACCTTTATCTGCTTTCCGGAGGGACAACTCTCTCCGTGACTCCCTTGTCCGCTCCACACTCCCCTCCAGCTCCACCACACCCGGCACTTTTCCCTGCAACCGCAGGAAGTGCTACACCTGCCCCCATACCTCCTCCCTCACCCCCATCCCAGGCCCCAAGAAGACTTTCCACATCAAGCAGATGTTCACCTGCGCATCTGCCAATGTGGTATACTGCATCCGCTGTACCCGGTGTGGCTTCCTCTACATCGGGGAAACCAAGCGGAGACTCGGGGACCGCTTTGCAGAACACTTACGCTCGGTTCGCAACAAACAACTGCACCTCCCAGTCGCGAACCATTTCAACTCCCCCTCCCATTCCTCAGATGACATGTCCATCCTGGGCCTCCTGCAGTGCCACAACGATGCCACCCGAAGGTTGCAGGAACAGCAACTCATATTCCGCTTGGGAACCCTGCAGCCCAATGGTATCAATGTGGATTTCACAAGTTTCAAAATCTCCCCTCCCCCCACCGCATCCCAAAACCAGTCCAGCTCGTCCCTGCCTCCCTAACCTGTTCTTCCTCCCACCTATCCCCTCCTCCCACCTCAAGCCGCACCTCCATCTCCTACCGACCAACCTCATCCCGCCCCCTTGACCTGTCCGTCCTCCCTGGACTGACCTATCCCCTTCCTAACTCCCTACCTACACTCACCTTTCCTGGCCCCATCCCCGCCTCTTCGACCTGTTTGTTTCCTCTCCACCTATCCTCTCCTCTATCCCTCTTCTATCCGCCTCCCACTCTCTCCCTATTTATTTCAAAACCCCCTTCCCCTCCCCCTTTCTGATGAAGGGTCTAGGCCCGAAACGTCAGCCTCTCTGCTCCTATGATGCTGCTTGGCCTGCTGTGTTCATCCAGCCCTGCACCTTGTTGTCCCTGTTACCTTGGGTTCCCTCCTTCTCAAAGCTACCATTGTGATTAACTTATAACCTCACTTTAAGGTCTGTATCTCAAAGACATCAGCATCATGACAACTTCCAAGTTACCTGGTTCAGACTTTGTAGATGTGGTATTGATAATCACACTTAATTTGCACATTGATAGAATGGAACCTTTCTCTGTTAGTAAACTCTGCTATGTTATGACATGGCACTCTCGATGCAGCATGTGTACAGTCTGTAACCACCCTGCACCTGGGGGAAGCCAGCTATGTTATCAAAGCCCACTGCCCAGGCTGCAGACTGATGCTGACATTTTGTATTTCACAGGGAAACTAGCTGAAGCAGTGAGGGTTGTGAGATGCCACAAAGGTCCCCAGTAGATCCTTGGAAGCAGCTAGTAGCATATGACTTAGAGAAGCTGTCACCAGGTTGGCCACTGAGGTAGGATGGTGAACTGCCTCCATCTCAGATTGCAGAACATGCACCAGCAATCGGTATAGTTCTGTGATAGTTTCCCAGGATCAGCTCCACAGCATGAGGCTGTGATTTGAGGATCATCCGGTTAGAGTGAGGCTGTGATTGGTGGATCATCAGGAGACAGCAAGTCTGTGATTGAATGGTATGAGCTTGTAATTTAATGATCAGTCAGAGAGAGTGAGCTCTGATTCGAGAAGTGGTGGATTGAGTGAAGCTGTGATTGGAGGATCAGATAGAAACAGAAAGGCTGTGATTGGAGGATCCCTCCTGTCCCGACACATTGGAGGAGGGAACTACAAGCTGGAGTCCGTCTGAAATCCAGCAACGGACCTTGATCCTATTCCTGTGGAACAACATTCCATGCAGCAGCTTCCCAGCTTCCAGCAGGTCACAGTTCACTACACACTAACTCTCTCTCCACTATTGCCCATTCATTCTACCCACTAACTCCCTCTCCACTATCCCTCATCCATTTGTTTATTCACTGTCCCTCCATCTGTTCCCAGCTTCACAGAGCTCCTGGCTGATCTTTCGGTTCCCGGTTCAGAGACACGGTATGATGAATGACTTGTGTATTCTCTGCCTATGTCTGTCAGATTCCCAGGCTGGGGAGACAGGTGTATGTGTTTCAGTGAACTGCCCCTAGAGGGAGCAGCCTATGTTCTGCATTCGGGAGTTGGTTGTGGTCTCATGACAAGTGGGAACTTTGGAAGAAATGATGTTATTTTTATCAGGTCACTTTTCATTCCTGGTTTAAGATGAAGAATCTAATTCTGCATCATGTTCTCACACTGATATCCCATCTGCTGCCAACTGCTCTGGACACAAATCTTCTGAATGTCGTGCAAAAAAAAACTTTCCTATTGCATAAAGCTCTCCCCCTCTCTCTCTCTCATTTTCCTCCTTTAAAACACATCAACCAAGATTTCAGTGACTCGCAGCATTATCACCTCATGTTGTTCAGTTTCCAATTTAGTTTGATAAAAATCTTGTGGTGTACTTTGGAACATGTTACTGCACTAAAAGCATTGTATAAATAAGAATTACTGCTTGATACAATCACAAGACCAACGTTTGAAAATTAAGTCGAACATACACAGGACACTGCCAGAGTATTCCAGAAACTACCAGTTTGTTATGTATGTCTCAGTTTCCACATTTCAAAGGCCTCTATTTTTCTTCTACAGAGCTATACTTATTGTCCAGCGAGGGAGAGGGAGGCACATGTCTCTCCCAAAGTGACCAGTGAGATAATGAACATTATTGTGGGATTAAAGGTAAAATTAGTGTGCACTGTACAATTTGTGTGTCCCACTTGGTTAAGCACATCTTCAACACCCACTCCTGTGGAGATGCTCACAGTCTGAGAGTTGAAGTATATGAAAGAGATCAGCAAGATTACTGGCACATATAGGGTTAAAATTTTACCTCTTCCCCTCTTCCTTCTAGCCACTCCCATGACACCATGGTCCTTCACCTCCATGGACCTTCATCTCACTCTTGATTGCTACTCCAGGTTTGGTCTTGCCATGTAACAGTGGATGAGATTAATGTACAGTAATAATTCCCCGAGTCTAGCACCAAATTTCATTGGGAAATTGCTGAACTGAAGGTGGTCGCAGAGGCAATATCATCTAAATAAAAGGAGTTTGAATTAGGAAGTGCTGAGTGTGAACATGGATTCCAGACAGAAGGTCCAGAGTTTAAGCGCAGAAGCAATTTGTCCTCTTTGTGCTGATTTCTTCACCGAACCGGTTTCACTGGAGTGTGGACACAACTTCTGCTGCTCCCGTATCACCCAGAGTTGGGAAAAGCAGGAGATAAATGCCTGCCTGGAATGTGGACAGAAGATTACGGAAAGAAACCTCAGGGTAAATGGGCCCTTAGCGAATCTGGCCGAGAAGGTTCGAAAATTAAATCAGAATCAGCAAGAGCAGGGAAGTAAACTTCACTGTGAGGAACATCAGGAAGAACTGAAGCTGTTTTATGAAACTGACAGGAAATTGATCTGTATCAATTGTGTAGATTCGTGGGAACACAGAGAGCACCGCTTCATCCCGATTAAAGAAGCTGTGAGAATCTGCAAGGTAAAACGAAAGAAATTTCATCTCCTGATTATTTCATCACATTTTCATGACCTAACTGTTTTAACAGTTTTATTTTCTGATTTTCTCTCCCAATCTCAGGATCAGATGAAATCTTCCTTAGGTTCTCTCACAGAGAAGAAATTGGCGGCTCTAGAAGTGGAGTGGCAGCAGAAAGAGAAGATTTCCCAAATTAAGGTAAAATCTCCCTGAACTCAGCTTCAAAATTTGATCACCTTTTTTTTACTTCTATTGAAGAATAATTATTTGTCGCTTTTCATTTCACAGAAACAGGCGAGCAATCTGCAGGCCCACATCACATTCGAGTTCATTAAAATGCATCAGTTTCTCACTGAAAAAGAGCAGCATTTACTCCAAGATGTCAGGGAAGAAGAGGAGAGGATTCTGAAAGCAATGAAGGAAAATCTTTGTGAAATTCAAGAGAATTTAAAGTCTATTCAGGAGAAACTCTTAAAGTTGGAAAGCCAGTTGGAACAAAAAGACGGAGTGATATTTCTGAAGGTATGGGATTATATTTCAGTTTAGTTCAGTGAAAGCAACAGTCACAACACGATTCACATGAGACTCCTCCCATGCTCCTTCATTCCCACGTCAATATCTGCTCCTTTGTCCTTCATGATCTTATCCTGCTTTCACAGAAACACATCTGTTGCTTTTGTTATTTTGAAGAGAGCTGGGACTGAATTCCTTGCAAGGTGTTTTGCTAGTGCTGTCAACTATTGAAGTAACTTGGCAGGATTTGGGAACCAAGGGAGAATAGTACAGAAGACGATTGTTCATGAAATACTTGAGGGATGTAGCTGGCACTAACATAGACAATAGCATGTTAGCAGCTGAAATGAGAGTAATGAAAAAATAAAGTTATTTATAAATTCAGTTACTGCGCAAATATGTGAATGTATTCAATATGGAAGAGAAGACTGGGGAATTGCCATGTGGAATTTTGATGTCATGACAATAACAGAGACCTGACTCAAGGAAGGGCAAAACTTGGTATGAAAATTTCTTGGTTCCAGTTTTCAGAAAAGTTAGGAAAAGAAAGGAAGGAGAAGGGATAGCAGTATTGGCGAACAGAGAGCACTACAGTGCTGGAGAAAAAAGAAGTCTCAGGGTGTTCTAGGACAAAATCTAATTGGTTAGCTAAGTAACAAAAAAGGCACAATTTCCTATTGACCAGTCTATTGACCAGAAACGAGTGAAAAAGAAGAAAAAATCTAATTTTATCGACATTTAACTGGATTTAACAAATCTTGAAGTGAAAGGATGAGTGTTAGTAGTTTAGTGCACTCTGAGAAATCAGGAAAAAGCTGTTCTGTAGTCTAATGACGGGGATCGAGGACACCCAGAGACAGAAATCATCAGAAGGGAATCAGTTACATCGTGTACCAAAGAATGGAAACAATACTTTCAGGATCTCAAGTTTGCTCTGAAGTTAAAGTCATAGTGAGTTTAGTTATCAGATACTTTAGGTGTCTCAGGAAAGATACTATCTGAAGAAAAAGAAATCCCAGTGAGTGTATAGAAAAACCTGTTTGAGGTGTGCCAGCCTGAGCAAGAACCTTTGATCTGGTGATAGTGGTAAATATTCATTGAGGTTTTGATGTTATTACTGGGAAAGCAGGAATAGTGTGAATTTGAATACCTTTCTGATGTTTGTAATTAAATGTTTCCAATCTTTTTAATGACTGTAATATTGATTTCTTTTTTACTTGTTTAATATATGTATACTATCTGACTCTCGTGAATATGTTCAGTAACTGACTTCCATAATTAAAAAGAAATCAAAGTTAGAGACTATCAAGAGGAGTTTCTCTCTTGAGTTTGACTTGGTTGGTATCATCATCAGCTGGGATCATAGAATTTGCTGTTTTTTAGTTGTACCCTCTCAGTTCTTGTATCTCTTCATTAATATTTGGTTATGTGTTTCAATATGCTTAGTGTAGCATCCTTTCTATATTCCATGTCTGCAGCAATCAGAATTGGTAATTCTCAGCAGCTTGTAACAATGTGAGTGTAATTGCTGCTTTCTGGATATAGACAGGTAGTTTCTGTCAACTAAGTTTGGTGTTTTGTTTATTTCAGGAGGAAGCATCTCAAAAGAGGAGGTAGGACATGTACTTTACTGACACTCAGTGCAAATTGGTGAAATTACTCAGAAAAATGTTTATTGTCAGTTTATAATGAACTGTTTAATATTTACAGGATTAGTGATGATGTTAATGCGCTATCACTAGCAGATGGTGCCCTGACCGTTGGAAAATTCCAAGGCCCTTTACCATACCCAGTGTGGAGCGAAATGCTGGAGGTCATTAACCCTGGTAAAACTCATATATTTTTCTATCCTGATTTATATTTTATAATCTTAAATGCATTCAAGTATCATAGAGACTGTGCTTAATGGAGGTGTCTTGACTGTTGCTTAGAGAACCAGTGAGAGTCCTGCTTCAACACTTATAGAGAAGCCTTTTTGCATGAAGTGTCATTCAGGGACATGACATGGCAGTGTGAGTCTTTGGGATCAAGCCATCTAAGCCACAAGTAAATGATGGACTAAGGGAACCCTGCCGACTGAGAGCTAATGGCCACACAGAGATCCGCAACTCAATTGAACAACGACATCACTGGGTAGGTTGTTTACACCTTTTGAGGCCCCAATCATGTTTGAACCCAGGAACATATGTCAGCAATGAAAAGAGGGACGTCAGAGGGGCTCCCACCTGATCTTCATCACATGCCCCTCCCGTTCACATCACTCACTGGGTGCCTGGGTTGGTAGCAATGGCACAGAGTGGTTCTCAGCAGCTGCTGATGCCAGTTCACTTGATGTGCCTTTGATATTCTACCTTCAAATGGATAATGATCCCACAATAACATGGCTAAAAACATCAATGAAAGGAATTAAGTACTTGTTCATGTACCTGATGGACTTTCTCAAAAAACCTCATCATCAACTGGTCAGCTGAAACTGCCAGATTGCAAAATATCAACAACACAGGAAATTTTAGGTAAATTTATATTTGCAGAATCCATTCATACTTTACAAACTTCACCAAGTGGAAACCCCAACTAGCATGTTGAACTTTTCCTTCTCTCCAATCCTCATCCTCCTGGTACATCTCCAGCTTGTGTGTCACCCTCATATCCACAACAGGGATCCTGTGAATGAAGCTTTGTCTGCCTGTTGGGAGAGGAGGAGTGGTGTGGCGGGGGGAAGGTAGAGTCAGTTGGTGCTCACTCTGGACATGGTTAGTTAGAACTGGATCACAATCCCCCCATTTCCTGAAAGTGTCAGCAAAGTCTATCCTCTCAATGAGCCTGAGGAAACATCTTTCATGTATCTGGGGAGTAATATGGTGGAGTTTTTACTGTCGTGCAGCAGATTGAATAACCAGCTCCTCATGTGGCCATATATCAAATATTATTTCTTTCCATGGACCAGATGGAAATATTACATTCTTGATCAGTATTTTCTACTCAACATTGAAGAAATTAGTTTGCTTCAATGAAGAAAGCCAATGTTCATATGTATTATCATGACTGTGGCTAAGTTAAAGGTGCCTGGGCTCTATTCTCCAGTGCATGCTGTTAGGCTTGAGTGAGAACAGAGGCAACTCCATGATTCGGGCCTGGGAAACTTGGCAATATAACTACAATCACAACCAGGTTATTAGATTTCCATGAGTAAAACATTGCAGCTGTAGAAAATCTGACCTAAACAAAAATTGCTGGAAATGTTCAACAAGCCAGGCAGCTTTTGTAGAGAGGCAAACAGAATTAATATTTGAGGTCAATGATCTATCATCAGATCTGAAGAAATTGAAAGCGTATGAAAAATTAGAGGACCTGGCCGAGAACAGGGTGAGAAAGCTTGAAGGAAAGGTTTCTGAGAGGCCCGATGGCAGGAGAGATGAAATGATAAAAGCCAAAAGAAGTGGTGGTGGGAAAAGTAAAACAGAATGGAAATAAAAAAGCTCAAATCAAAGACATTCGAAACCAACATTGTTCAGCTCAACATTGATTCCAGAAGGCTGTAAAGAACCGAATCGAAAGACGAACTGTTATTCCTCAAGTTTACTTTGAGCCTCACTGGAATGCTGCAGGAGGATGGGACAGGAAAGTTAGAAAGGTAGCAATGTGGAGAATTTAAATGTCAACTGGCAGAAAGCTCAGGATGATGTTCATGCGTTGAAGGAAGATGATCTACAAAGCCATTAAGGCAAGAGTGTTCCAGGATTTTAACTCAGTGAATCTGAAGGAACAACAATGTATTTCCAAGTCTGGATGGTGTGAGACTTGGAGGGGAAATTGCATGTAGTTGCATTGTGATGTATCTACTGCCCTTGAGTGAATCCTTTGCCAACATGATGCCGAATAAGCAGGCTTGATGGTGTCAAGCCTCTTGTGTGTTGGTGGAGTTGCACTCATCCAGACAAGTGGGCAGTATTCCATTACGCTCTTGACCTGTATCTTGTAGATGATGGATTGGCTTTGGGGAGTCAGAAGGTTCATTTCTCACTCCAAGACCACTATCCCTCTAACCACCTTTTGTAACCACAGTATTTATGTGGCTAGTCCAGTTCAGTTTCTGGGCAATGGTAATTTCCAAGATATTGATATAGGGAAGAATTTACAGGTGATGATGGCATTGGATGTCAAGGTTAGATGTTTTGGTTCTTTCTTGTCAGAGATCTTAAAATGCATGATGTGAATGGAAATTGCAGGTAATGTTGTTTAGGTCTTGTTACATTTGAGCAGTAAGCTTTGGATAGTCAGGAAGATCACATCCAGAGTAAGGCACAGCCTGAGAAAGTGTATATTTTGGGGATTTTGGAGCAGCATGAGGATTTGATGCAGAGGGGATGAGGTGTTTTTGTGCTTGTTTTTTTAGATCATTTTAACAGGATAAATTGATGTCCAGGATCAGGGTCGCAGTACAAAGCAATGAGTGACTTCACAGGTAAACTGTAAGTTCACATCTTGGTAATAGCTGCTAATTTGACTATCTATTATACTTTTAGATTGAAGCCAAATAGGAGAAATATTTACACATTAAAGGCCAATACATCAGTTGGAATCTTTTAAATAAGACAAATTATGAACTAAGAAAACAAAATAGAGATGCAGGGCCATGTTGTGTGTTGTACCTGTATAATGTGGGAGCTGATGGACCAGTTCACAGTGACCACATCTGTAGCAAATATTGGTTGCTCAGAATTGTGGAGCTGGAGTGTGAGCTTTAAACACTGTGACACATCAGGAATGGAGAGAGATACCTGGAAGCTCTGTTTCAGGAGGCAGTCACACCACTTAAATTAACTACCTGGAATTCGGTCAGTGGTCAGGAACAGGAGTGTGTGACTACGACTAAGGCAGGTAGAGGGATCCAGGCAGAATTGCTGCAGGAGCCTCAGCCCTTGAGCTTGGCTAACAGGTGGCTAACAGGTCTTCTTAATCAATCCACCTTTCCCCCCCGTAATTACTGCTTCTGTCCAGAATAATTGTTTCTAGAAGTTAAACCGATTGGTCTGTAACTGTTGGGATTATTCTTACAACTTTATTTGAACAAGGCCATAATGTTTACAGTTCTCCAGACTTCTGGCACCTATCCATAGTCCAGAGAATGTGGAAAGATTATGGATAGCGCCTTCTACCCTCACTTCCTTCAAAATCCTCAGATGCATCTTATCCAGACCCAGTGCCCTGTCAACTTTAAGTGTCAACAATATACCCAAGACATTTTGCTTATTATTTTTGGTCCTTTCTAGTGACAGAGTTTATTCCTCGGTCACCATGACTACGTAGCATCATCCTCTTTTGTGAAGACAGATGCAAAGTATTCATTTCACACATCAGCTATGGCCCCTGCATCCATATGTAACCCTTTTTTGGTCTCTGATCGGCTATTCCTCCTTTAACCACTCCCTTTCTGTTTCTATGCCTGTGGAAGACTTTGGGATTTCACTTTATGCTAGCTGCTAGTCTTTTCTCATTGTTCCTCCTTCTGTTATTTACTTTATCACCTCCCCCCACCTTTTACATCCAGTTCTCCTGTTGATCCTCCATGGTATTTTCTGACTTACACCTATTAGAAGCACAGGGGTTTTCTTTCTAAAGTTAATTACAACCTCCTTTGTCAGCCAGGAAAATCTGGATTTGTTTGTCCTACCTTTCCATTGGAAGGAATATACCTCGACTGTACCAAAAACCAGCAGCTCTTGAAGGTGACCCATAGTGATCTTCCCACTAACCCCGTATTCCAATCAATCTTGCTCACCTCTGATCTAGTCCTATTGAGGTCAGAGCTCCACCAATTTATTTTCTTACTCCAGATTGTTGCCTATCATTCTCCAACATCAACCCGAATCTTATGATACAATGATTACTGTCTCCTAAATATTCTTCATCTTCTTTTGATCCACTTGGCACCCCTCATTTCCAATGGCCAGGTCCAACATTCTTCCTTGTTGGACTGGACACATACAGGATATAGACTCTCCCGAACACAATTTAGGAAGATATGCCCTTTACACTATCAGTATCCCAGTCTATATTTGGATAATTGAAGTCCTCCATATACTTATGCTACAATGTTGGCATTTTCTGTAACTTCCCTGTCGATATGTTTCTCCACATCCTTTCCACTAATTGGTGGTCTACAGACTACACAGAGTAAGACAATTGCACCCTTTTCTTTTCTATATCTCCAGCCAAAATGACAGTCCTTGAATCTTCTGAGACATCTTCTTTATCCATCATGGCAATGCCGTCCCTTAACCAATACTGTCACACCTCCATATTTTGTTCCTTTTCTAACTTTCCTGAACAATTTATACACAGGAATACTTAACACCCAGTCTTGCCCTTCCTTGAGCTAGGTCTCTGTCACAGCTAGAACATCATAATTCCACATTGTAATCTTCATCTGTAACTCCCCAACCTTATTTACTATGCTACGTGCGTTTAAATATATGCAGGTTAATTCTATTTTGGACTTCCTTACTTTCTCTCCTACTCCGACTTCATCTATTTGCTTACTATTCGCTATGCCAGCTGTGTCGCTATGTATTTTTTCTCTTGGTTCCGACGCACTGCCAAGTTAGTACAACTCTCTTCTGCTCTTCGCTGAGGAGATGGTAAGAATATGAGCCTGGTGCATGTTTCATAATGTCCTTAAAATTGAGCTTACTTTTATATGTGTTCAGGCACTTACTTACAGGCTAGTTTTATATTTTTAAAATAATAAAAAATTGATTTGCTCAGGAATTCATGGGTGTACATCAATGAAACTTATCAATGGCTCTATTCATTTTGATGATAATGTCTTGGATTTCAAATCAAAATACTTGTGGATAAATGAACATGCATCCTTAACAAAATGTCTACTTTTATAAACAAAGTTCATTGTAGTGCAGATGGCTTATTGGGCCTGTGCTAACTCTTTGGTCCACAATCCCATTAATTCCATTTCCCTGCTATTTCTTCAAAGAGCTATAAACATTCCCCATCAAAGGTTTAATTCAATTGTCTTTCAGACTGTTCCTATTGAATCCATTCCCACTCCCTTTTCAAGCAGTGTATCCCAGATCACAGCAACTCGCTGTGTAGAATATATAAACATTTCCTCATATCACTTGTGGATTTTCTACCAATCACCCCCAATCAGTGTTTTCTGGTTAGCAACACTTCTAAGCCCAGAAATAGTTTCGCCTTATTTATTCCATCAAAAGCCTTCATGATTTTAGAAACCTTAAACAAATCTCCTCTTAACCTTCACTGGTTAAGGAGAACAACCTTACTTTCTTGGTCTATCCTTTTCACCGAAGGCTGTCATCATTGGGACGTTATTGGTGCCCAGAAATGAACACAGTACTTCAGCTGAGGTGAGGCTTACAAATGCTATTACAGTGTTTGGATAACCTACTTTCTTCTTTTATTCTACTCCTCTTCAATGTTCCTCCTAGTATTTTATATGTACTCCCAACATGTTGGTTAGCTCAGTTGGCTGGATGGCTTATTTGCAACGTAGAGTGATGCCAACAGTGCAGGTTAATTTGTATGCTGGCTGAGGTTACTATGAAGGTCCCTCCTTCTCAACCGCTCCTCATTCCAAAGGTGTGGTGAACCCTAAGTTAAACTGCCACCAGTTGTCTCTAGCTAATGAGAGAGCAGTCCTATGGTCTGCTAAGACTGTGATAATTTTAACTTTTCAACATGTCCTGGCAGGTTCATGGGTTTGAAATATTTCCTTAGATGTCTGGTCCTTTGCTATCTTAGTGTCAAACCTATCTGTACATTCCACTTCAGCCAACTTTGTCCTTATACCTTTGAAATTGCTATTACTTAAGTTTAAGAATCAATTTTCCCATGCTTAAAATGAATGTGAAAGTCAATCATTTTATGAACATTCATATCGACAGGACCCTTCATGACATGTCATCGATTAATCCTGTTTAAATGCGCAGTTTGAAACATAGCTTGTTCAATGTTTGTTCAAGAACATAGTTTCCTAAGAAGCTGTCCTGAATCTACTCAAGGACTCATGTTCTTTGTTACCTTTGTCAGTTTCATTTAATTGATCATTATTAAGAATAAAATTTTCCTCAATTATTACCTGTTTTACAATCCCCATGATCTCCAGGTTTATGCTCTACTGATGGTGCAGCTACTTTCAGCGGTCCTGTAAATCATACCCAGAAACTTTTGTTCCTTTACTATTTCTCATGTCCACACAAATTCATCTACATTTGATCCTCTGAACAGAGGTCATGACTCACTACTGCACTGAAACATTCCTTACTAACAGAGCTACCTTACCTCCTTTTCCTTTCTTCCCATCCTACCAAAATCTCAAATATATGGAGAATAATCAGTTCCCAGAAATGATCACACGTAACCATTTCTGTGAAATGACTATCATATCATATTCATTTAATTGTTTTTAATGTCAATTGATTGATAGATTGATCGATTTTCACCTACACCGAAATACAGTGAGAAGCTTTGTTTACGAGCGGTACAGGCATGTCATAGTAAGCAAGTGATGTACAGGTCAAAAAGACTTAGGCAGAGGCATACAGGTTACATTACACAGGGTGTGTGCTAGGTGAGATCAACATTGATAAGATCAGTATTATTTGAGGCTAGAGAGTCCATTCATCAGTCTGATAACGGCCAGAAAAAGCTGTTTCTGAACCTGCTCGTGCATATGTTCAAGCTTCTGTATCTTCTGCCTGACAGAAGAGGTTGTAGGAGGTCATGACAGGTTGTGATGATGTTGGTCACCTTTCCGCAGCAGGGAGCTGTGTAAATGAAGTCCCTGGATGGAAGGTTGGCTTTTGTGATGGTGTGGGCTGTGCACACCACCTTCTGTAGTTTCTTACAGTCCTGGGCGGAGCGGTTGCCATACCAGGCCGGGATACACCTGGACAGTATGCTTTCAATGATGCATCTGTAGAAGTCGGAGAGGGACCTTATGGACATGCAAAATTTCCTGAGCTGCCTGAGGAAGAAGAGGCATTGTTGTGCCTTCTTGACTGTAGCATCTACGTGGGAATTCCAGGACAGATTGTTATCATCACTCCGAGGAACTTGATGCTCTTCACACTCTCAATGTCAGTTCCGTTGATGTAGATGGGGGTGTGTTCTCCTTTCTTTCTGAAGTCAATGATTAGTTCTTTAGATTTGGCGAACTCTCATTATAAATGATATGTGCAGTCAGATAAAGAGTCTATAATACTGTCTTCTTTTCCATTTTACTCCTAATCTGACCTCATTTGCAGGTACATTTTTGTGTTTGTCAACTCTGCCCTTTCAGGTCACTCTCTTAATGACCTTAATCAATGCCCTATGTTGTTGCCTTGTCCATTCTTTTTAACTTACAGGTTCTCCCTGATGAGAATTCTCTTCCCACTCAGTTAATTAGATAAAGAATCTTTCCACAGACCTAGGTAGATGATTTCACCTGGACAGTTCCAGTATAGTTCAGGTGGAGGAATCCAATTGGTACAGCACCCTCTGAACACAAACACACCCTCACATATACATTACTTGCCCCACATACATTCGCTCCCTACACATATTGCACCACCCCTCCCACACACGTCTACACTACACACATATGCACTCTCTCTGATCATCAGTGACAGTCTCTAGTTCTCTGTTTCTTTCTCCCCAGTCTTGGTGATCCTAGATGCAGAAACAATGAGTCCAGAGCTTGAGGTGTCCAAGGATCTGAAGAGTTTGAGATGGGCCCGTACCCAGAGGAGTCTCCCTGACAACGAGAAGAGGTTTACAGACTGTCCCTGTGCCCTGGGATCAGAGGGATTCACATTGGGAAGGCATTACTGGGAGGTGGAGGTGGCGGGGAATCGAGGTTGGATTCTAGGTGTTGCTTCTGAGTCTGTGGAGAGAAAGAAAGGAATCAATCTGATCCCGGAGAATGGATTCTGGACCATTCGGCGTTTTGGGAGTCAGTTTTATGTAAACTTGACAATTCGATCTCATCTCCCTGCTGGTCAGATCCCTGGGAAGGTAGGCATTTATCTCAGTTATGAGTCTGGGACAGTTTCATTTTACAACGTGGACACCAAGTCCCATCTCCACACCTTCACTGGGAATAAATTCACTGAGAAACTTTATCCTTTCTTAAGAACTTCGGATGAAAACCATTTTCTGAGAATCTGTTCCGGTTGGGATCCTGATCCAGAAAAGGAGCGGGTCTTCAGGGTCACATAATCCTGACCTCCCAAAGACCTTAGCCTGGGAGTAGAGTTAAAGTTAGTGGTCATGGATTAGAAACCACCATTAACAATAAATTGTCACTACATGTGTCATTGAATTTCCAGATTATACTTTCTGAGATCTCAATCAGTCTGTGAATAAAACAAGTGTTGCGACAAGTAAAGCACAAAAATGGTTTTGTACAATGAATCAGGCAGTTTGAAAATCTTGGTTGTAAAGTTCAGAATTTATTCTTTTCCTGCTGTGCTTTGTGTAAAACACGCAGATGATCTGATAACACCTGTTTTGTGCCTGCTCAGTGAAAATTGAGCCCAGGGAATTGGATAGATAAAGGACATGGTAGAATGTGTTCAAGCCCTTTCACTGGCAGTTCATTGTAGTTCCAGTTTCAGCCAGACGATGGTGATGGTGAGCTGTAGAAAGATCAGTCCAGTTTGACAGTGCAGTCTCAGACCCTGCTGCTGGAGACCTGGGCCTGGACGCAAAACCACAAACAGAAAATACTGCAACACTTGTCTGATCAGACAATTCAGGCAGGGGCTTTCTTCACAACTGAAAGAGAATTGGATCAGAGAAAAGGAGGGGAAGTAAACATGAGATAACAAGGTGTAGAGCT
>NC_063366.1:21476800-21529003 GCF_021869965.1 Rhincodon typus | reverse complement strand
GTCAGCCTCTCTGCTCCTATGATGCTGCTTGGCCTGCTGTGTTCATCCAGCCCTGCACCTTGTTGTCTTGTTTTTCTGTAGCTGTTTTCTGTACTGGCCAGAAGTTTTGTCTTCTGTAGTGGTTTTTTCTGTGCCTTGTTGTTTGTTACACTGCATAAGAGAGAGAGTTTCATTACAAGTCGTTGGATTCTGCCTCAGACCAAAACCCTGAACGGTGCCAGAAGGGCATGAAGTTTATTGCTTCTTTCCTCTCTTTTTCATTCTTTTTATTTACTTAATAAATCTTCCTTTCATTTTTCATCTTTTATTATTACTCAATAAATGTTCATATTTAAGCAAATTGCTGTTGTCAAGCCTTCTCTTAACTACATTTAACTGAACCTGAAAAGAACTGCTTGGATGCACTGTGTGACCCAAGACAAAAGTCAAACATCTTGAGCCTATTCTCATTGGAGCTGAGAAATGGTCACATCATTCTGGAATGTCACATCATTCCTTGATGTCACAATGACCTGACCCTACAATTAAGGGTTAGAAACCACCATTGACAATTCGTCATGTGAATATGCACTGAATTTCCAAATTATACGTTATCTGTAGACAAAATGTCTGTAGATATAAATGTCTAGGATTAAACTAAAAAGTCAACTAAACATCTTGTGTCTCTCCTTCCTTCATTTACTCCCTGCTTCAGTCAAATCACTCAGTTCCATCCTCCATCTCTTCACCTGTTTCCCAGTCTGGATTTGTGTTTCCATTTCTACTCTGCATTGGAACATGAAATCCCAAAGAGTAATTCTAAACATCGAAGGGTGACAAAGCTGTATTTTCACGGAGTTTGGGAATTCAAAGTATCCCCCTCGGCCCCTCACTTCCAGCAGAATTCATGCTGACTCTCTCTTTCACACTCCGATTCAGTTTAACACTGACTCATTCCTTCCTCACAAGATAAGGTTCAGTCTGAAGATCTGCCCCTTTGCTTCTCCCCTCCTATGTCACACGTTTCCACATTTTCCTCTATCACCTTATTACTTTCTCCAGGATATCACCCATTTCCATTGCTACCTCATGCCTGATACCTTTTCCCTGCTGTTATTATCTGACACTTCCCTCACTGAGCTACCACATTCAACTTTTCAAAGTGACAGGATCACACTGGAAGGTAGAGCAAAGATGTTCAGTAAAGCAACCCCTTCTCCATTATTTCTGATCGGGTCCAGCAATGTTTCTAAAATGTAATAGAACTATAATGTTTTTACAACATTTTTCAGAATATATGTACAAATGACAACAAATCTAATTTAGCTGTTGCTCACTATTTGATGCCAGAGCAGGCTTGAGGGTCTGAGTTGCCTAGCCTACACTTAGTTGTTGTGTTTTGCTTCCCTTATTTCAAACAAAACAAACTACAAACTATATTATGAAAGTGAAAACATTCCTCACTCCTCAGTTATTCAGCTTCTTGCATCACTATTAAAGTGAAACACAAAAATCAGAGAACTTCAGGGATGAGGGAAGTTTGGAAATTTTGTTTTTGCTGGACATAATTGTCATTTTAATTTGCTTGCTGGGTATGAAATACACAATTGGCAAGAACATTTTCAAACAACATTTGACACCAAACCACATAAAGGTCAGATGTTAATAAGCATAATCAACATGTATGGTTTATGAAGTATTTTAACAGTCAAAAACAATGTAGAGAGGAGGGATGCTTTAGGCAGTGAATTTAGGTGTTTTGGAGTTTAAGCAACTGGAGGCACTGCTGGACATGGGAGTACTGTGAAAATTGGGGAGAAAGGGGTCAAAATGGGTGGCACAGCTAGTTGTGAGGCTGGTGGGGCTGAAGAAGATGACAGAGGAAGGGAAGAATGACAACATGGAATGGTTTATAAACAAGACTAATAATTTTACAATCAATGCAGATTTTTCACTTGCAGCACTGCCCAGAATGAGCACTTTACAGCCATCAGGGTTCAACAATTTATGAGAATGAACACTGTCCTATTTTGATTACAAACCTCTCTCCTATGTCTCTTTGCATAAATTTGCTCGAAGCAAAGCCAACCTATTTTCAACTATTGAGACTTACCATTAATATCAATTTTGCATCTTGACCACTCCTTTACTACCAGTAGCACTCTCTTTGTCTTTTGCTAGGAGCACAGTTTCGTCTGTTCCACTTAATTATCCTCCCTTGTGTCAACACCATAAAACCATCATTTTTCACCCTCTTTCCAGGTTCCAAAGAGGAGTCATTGGACTCAAAAACTTACATCGTTTCTTTCTCCATGAATGTTGCCAGACCTGCTGATTTTCTTCAGAAATTTATCTTACTTTATTTGTGATGACTATAGACCAATAAATAGGCTTCTGCAAACTCCCTGTAGTGTTGCTCAAAAGTTGCTGAAGGGATAAAATAAATTAAAACAAAGTTACATTTTATATCAGGTTTGTACCACACACACATATTTAAATTCGTGGCAGCATTACAGAGAAATTCCCAATTCCTCTGCCGTGTCTGCTCCCAAGATGGGGCGTTCCACTCCTGCACATCCCAGATGTCCTCCTATTTCAAGGACCATAACTTTCCCCCCTCCGGATATCGAAAATGCCCTCAACTGCATCTCTTGCATTTCCTGCACTTCTGCCCTCACATTCCCTCCCCCCAACAAAAATAAAGACAGAATCCCCCTTGTTCTCACATATCACCCCACTAACCTCTGCATCCAATGTATCATTCTCTGCCACTTCTGCCACCTACAATCAGAGCCCACAACCAAAGAGATATTTCCCTCCCCACCCTATCTGCCTTTCTTAGGGACCGCACTCTCCATGACACCCTCGACTACTCCATGCTCCCCAGTAACCCCACCACCCCCAGCACCTTTCCCTGCAACGCAGGATGTGCTTCACCTGCCCCTACAACCCCACCCTCCCCATTCAAGGCACAAAACAAACCAATCATATCAGACAGGGGTTTACCTGCACATCCATCAACTTGGTCTACTGTATCTGCTGCTCTCAATATGGCCTCCTCTACAGCAGTGAGACCAAGCGTAGACTCAGAGACTATTTTGTAGAGCATCTGCGCTCGGTTCGCAACAAACAACAACACCTTTCAGTCAAACTACTCCCACTCCCTGGGTGTCATATCCATCCATCACAATGACACCACCCGGAAACTGGAGGAGCAGCACCTCATATTCCGCCTTGGGACCCTACAGCCCGATGACCTAAACATGGAATTAACCAGTTTTAAAATCTCCCCACCCCTGACCTTATCCCATGACCAACCCTCTCTCTCATCCCTGCCTCCTTGACCAGATACAACCTGTCCATCTTCACTCCCACCTATCTGCCCCACCCATCTCACTGACCAATCCCCACCACTCCCTACCTGCACTCACCTATCACCATCCCACCTACTTTCGCCAGCCACACCCTTCCTCTTTATGTTTCCCCTTCCCCCCTCCTACCCATTTCTGAAGAAGGGTCCTAACCCGAAACGTCAGCTTTCCTGCTCCTCTGATGCTGGCTGGCCTGGTGTGTTCCTCCAGCTCCACACTGTGTTGTCAACTTTAGGAAATTGTTTGTTTTACGGGGTTACTGACTTATCCAGTTACACAGAAGGTACAGACGGTATTCGACAAACCACCTTAACAGTTAAGAAGTTCCATTCACTTAATTAATGATCAGATTGTGTGACGTGAAAACTCACCCTGAACTCTAGGGAATATAGAAATAGCTAGCTCGTGGTTGAAAGGAATAAATCCTCGACCACGGGTTGCGTGAACTGACTTTCAGCAAAGACACCAATGTCTGCGAAAGTGACCATTAAGAGGGGCATCATCGCCCTGGAAATAAAGGGCCAGCGCAGGAGGCGATGTGCAATGTGCTTCGTTAAAAGTGCCCCACAACGTTAACCATGAGCTCGTCACTATTTCAGAAGAGGAGGTCGCATCTGCTTTTAGTTATCTGTCTGAAGGACAGTCGCGTCCTTCATCTCTCCCACGCCAACCCGGCTCCTAATTTTACCGGCGAATGTTTATTATTCCTCTGCCTTCCTCTAATCCTGTTTATTGTTTGTATGAAAATTGTTTCTTCGTCCTTTGACAGGACCTGGAGCAGCAAGAGAACAAATGCACTGTCGTGAATCTCGTCTGAATATTTTTAACCTAATATATTCACAGCAGCCCGGTAAACATTGAGATGTAAGTGGTTTGACTCAGGAAGTAAAAAATAAGTTGCTGGAAAAGCTCAGCAGGTCTGGCAGCATCTGTGAAGGAAAAAAACAGATTTAATGTTTCGGGTCCGGTGACCCTTACTCAGAACTGGAAGCGTTAACTGTTTTTTCCTTCACTGATGCTGCCTGACCTGCTGAGCTTTTCCAGCAACTTTGTTTTTGTTCCTGATTTACAGCATCCGCAGTTCTTTCGGTTTTTATTTAGTATTTGACTGACTCAGGAAGTACTACCTTGATCATGGATTCCAGACAACAGGGAGAGAGCTTGTTCCATTTGTCTGGATTTCTTCACCGACCGGGTTATGCTGGATTGTGGGCACAACTTGTGCCGCTCCTGTATCACCCAGAGTTGGGAAAAGCAGGAGATGAACTCCTGCCCGGAATGTAGGCAGGACATTCCAGAAAGAAACCTAAGGGTAAATCGGGCCTTAGCGAATCTGGCCAAGAAAGTTCGAAAATTAAAGCTGGATCCCCAAGGGAAGGAAAGTAAACTTCACCGTGAGGAACATGAGGAAGAACTGAAGTTGTTTTGTGAAACTGACATGAAATTGATCTGTTACACTTGTGCAGTTTCCCGGGAACACACATCTCGCAACTTCATATCAATTAAAGAAGCTGTTGAAATCTACAAGGTAAAAAGAACCGATTTCGCGGCCTAATTATGTTATCACAGCTTAAAATGGAAGGTTTTAAAAATGGAGAGACAGCAGAAACAGAGAATTTCCCAAGTTCGGGGAAGGGCTCCAAGCAGTCATTTTCCGGAAATTGGTTTGGAGTCTCAAAAGTAGGCTTTATTCAAGTGGACCCAAGGAAAACCAGTCCGTGACTAACTTGGATGAGAACTCTGCTGAATACAGGAAATCCATTCCTTTTATACACATTCGGTCATGTGTTCATACTTCATTATTCAAGTGACAACTTTGTCAGCCCATAACCATACAATAAGGAAATGTCTCCAATCCTAGGCATATATCTTCATTCATCCAAGCATGGAGCCACTTAATCATGTCTTAGCCTGTTTTGTCAGGTACTATTTGCCGAATTTCTTACCTGTTTAATTTTTTGCTTATCTTCATCTCCCTCTTCTTAACGAGTTCATATTTTCTACTTCCCAAGGCCTAATTGGAGATTCTGCTGATCTTGGCCTTTAGGGTTTACAAAGTTCATCTGGAGAATTCTATTCCCTTGGTTTTAATGTTACAGTCTGATGTCTTCAGATAATACTGATCTTTCTAATGTAGATCTTGCCAAGTGTATGCCCTGTGCTATGTAACCTGTCTCTGTCTCTGTCCAAGAGTTTGTTTTTCACCCTATGATCTGAATGTCGTTGCTTACTGTGATCTGTCTGTACTGCTCAGAAACAAAGCTTTTCACTGTACTTAGGTACACATGGCAATAAACCAATCAATCAGTTAGCTGTTATTGTTTCAACCACCCCACATGTAGCAAGTTTAGTTATTCCAATTAATTCTAATCACTGTCCCAATAATCAAGCTGTTTCTGTGTTATCTACTGTCTTGTATCTAAGTTCACAGATGTGAACAACATCTCTACATCTATCCTGTTGAATTATTTCAGAATTTTAAGGATTTCCATCACGTCACCTCTCAAATTTCTCTTTTATCAGGAAATGTGTCCTAACCTTTCCCCTTGGATAAATCCCCTCATTTCTGGTATCATTATTATAAATTTTCTTTACGCTATCGACTGCAAATAATCATGCATGTGAAATTTCTGCTGTTGAGATCTGCTGATTCATTCCCAGTCAATTCAGATTTGTGTCTTGTCTTTTTCAGGAAGAAAATTGTGAGAAAAGCAGGTAGGACATGTTTATTAAGGAAACAATGGGTGGTTAAGTAAAATTGTTCAGAAACATTTGATAATCAACTTATCATGATCTTTTTAATATTTGAAAGATTAGCAGGGAAAACGACACACTGGAGTTAGTCGACGGTGCCTTGAAAGATGGAATTTTTCGTGGCCTTTCACAGTACACAATTTGGAGAGAATTCCTGAATGTCATTAAGCCTAGTAAAGCTCCTAAAAGCTGCTTATGTCTTGATTTAGACCTTATAATTGATGCATTATACGTAAATATATCAATGTAAATTTAAGAATGAAATAGTGTAAAATAAGGTAGTTTGAAATTAAGTGTTTGGTGGAAAACAAAGTGTTAGTCATGCATCAAATCTACCATTTAAACAAGGATCAACTTCAAGTAGTTGTCTCAAATGTTAGCTCCACAAATGTGTAATAACTTCCCTCAACAGATTGATCACAAAAATAGGTGAAGCATTCACTCCAGAACCTATCATTTGTCAAATTTCAGCAAGCAGAAATTCTGCTATTCCCAGCAGAAAACTTTTCCCTTGTAATGTTCATCCTCCACATGGTGAATCATACCCATCAAGCTCATGGTAGGAAGCGTAAGCCTTTAAAAAAATTTCTTTCGCGCGATGTGGTCCTGCTCAATGGGCCAATATTTATTGCTCATTCCTAATTGACCTTGAGAAGGCAGTGATGAGGTGCTTTCTTGAACCACTTCAATTTCATTTTTTTTGAATGGTCTCTGGGTGTTGCTAAGAAATTCAATATTTCATGCACATCCCCAGTTGATCTTGAACTAACTGGTTGTCTCGGCTTATTCAGAGGTCAGTCAAGTGTCAACTACATTGCAGTGGCTCTGCATTCACGTGTAAGTCAGGGTAAAGCTGACAAATTTCATTCCCTAAATAAAAACCAAAAGAACTGCAGATGCTGTAAATCAGGAACAAAAACAAAGTTGCTGGAAAAGCTCAGCAGGTCTGGCAGCATCTGTAAAGAAAAAAACAGAGTTAACATTTCGGGTCTGGTGACCCTTCCATTAACTCTGTTTTTTGACTTCACAGATGCTGCCAGACCTGCTCAGATTTTCCAGCAACTTTGTTTTTGTTTTTGTACATTTCATTCCTTAACTGACATATTCATCATGTCTGAGACCAGCTTTCAATTACACATTTTAATTAAAAAATTCACTAACTGAATTTAATTTCCACCTGTGCCTTGTAGTGATTGGAACTCATGTCTCCAAACCTAAGCACAGATTGAGTGAGTGGACAAAAACTTAGCAGACAGAGATTAATGTGCAAAAGTATGAGGTCTTATGCTTTGGTAGGAAGAATCAAAAGGCAGACTATTATTTAATAACCGAAGGTTCCAAAAAATCTACAGCATAGAGGTCTGGGAATTCTTATGAATGAAACATAAAAAGCTAGCAAGCAGGTGCAGCAAGTAATTAAGAAGGTAAATGGAATTTTAGGCTTTATTGCACAGGGTTCAGAGTTTAAAAATAGAGAAGATTTTTTGCAAGTGTAAAGGGTTTTGGTGAAGTTTACAGTTTTAGTCCCCTTTAAAAATGGACATACTGACATTGGAGGCAGTTCAAAAGATGTTCACTAGGCTGTTTCTTGGAATGAAACGGTTAACATATCAAGAACTACTAAAAAGGTTAGGGCCTTTTTTCATTTGAGTTTAGAAGAATGAGAGGTGATCATATTGAAACATTCAAGATTCTGAGGAGAGGGTTGACAGGGTAAGTGTTAAAAAGATGCTCCCACTTTAGGGAATCTTGAACAAAGGAACGTGGTTACAGAATAACAGGACACTCATTTAAAACTGAGATAGTGAGGGAACGTATTCTCACAGAATAGTGAATGTCTGAAATTCTCTACCCCAGACAATTGTGGCCATTAGATCACTGCAAGTATTTAACAGGAGGTAGACAGATGGGAATTGATGTCTATGAGGAGCTGGCACAGAAGCAGAGTTGAGTTATAGAATCATAAAGTCATAACGCACAGATACAGACCCTTCACCCCAACTTGTCTATGCTGACCACCTTTCCTAAATTGAACTAGTCCCATTTGCCTACGTTTGGACGATATCCCTCTGAGGTGTGGGACAAGTCACCCATGATCTTGTTGAATAATTAGGCAGACTTGAGGGTTTATGTTCTTATGTTCATCAGGATCTTTGGATTACCAGTCTAGTGAAATTACCCTACCCAAGTGACTTCCTTTCCTGTTGCTGCCTGGGAGCATGGGAAGGAGGAAGAGCGGTGAGGTTATGAAATCAACTGGTGTTCACTGTATTTGTGGAGAGGAACATGACTGCACATCACTTAAGAAGGCTTATACTTAGGGCTGCCAAGAGAAACATTCCATTGACCCTAATCAAAAGTTTGTTAATCCTCCAGGTTGATAGGAAGTTTGACAACCACAAAAGCCCCATATAAAGCTGTTTATTTATTTGGACCAGACAAGAGGTATCAGACCTTGACCAACATTTTCCAGTCAGTGTTGGTGAGATTTTTAACTTTCTATAAGCATGTATAAACAATGATGACAACTTCCATATCCCAAAATATTAACGTGATTGGTTCTTCATAATGTGTATCTGAGTCCCTATCTTTAGCACGTAGTATGAGAGTTCCAGCAAAAAGAGAGTGAGTTTTTTGTTTATTAATTTACAAAACCTCGAGTGTTTCACCAGATTGCTACTTTGTCAGATCGGCTGATTGTTCTGGTGTTCTCTGTCGAATGGGAATTTGTCCTTTTGGAAGTGAAGGGCACAGCTTTAGGGTCTCCACACATGGTTGTGCTGAGAACACATAGGACAAGTGTGAGGAATGCCAATGTGTCGAATGTGGAGGATCCTCACAAGGGGCAGAACTGAAGTTTCACTTTGGATCCTCCTACGTTTAAATTTAATTCAGATGGAGCAGCCTTCTTCTCCAGAAATGTCTCTGCAGAGTAATGGGAATGTTCCTATTGGTCAGTGAGACTGTCCTCTGCTCAGGGCTGAGTAGAAGGAGATCAACATTTGTCCCACCCATTCAGTCAGAAACTGAGTGTGATCTGAGGGCAGTGAGGAGAGTCTAGGGTGGAAATGCATCTTCTGTCTGTCCTATTATGTTAATCTGTCTGTTTTTATGCATATATTTTGTTGAAATTTATGGATATAGTACTGTTTTTGGGATGTCTAATGGTGATGTTGGTTTGCTATGATAGGGTTAGGGTGAGGTGTCTATGTCGAGTTCCATCATCTGGTAGTGTTGTAGAAGAGAGACCTAAGGGTTCACGTGTATATATATCTTTGAAATTGGCACCACATGTAGACAGGGTGGTTAAGAAGGTGTTTAATACACTTGCTTTCATTATTCAGACTTTTGAGTATGGAAGTTGGGACGTCATGTTGAGGTTGTACAGAATGTTGTTGAGGCTTCTTCTGGGGTACTGTGTACAATTCTGCTATAGGAAGGATATTATTAAACTGAAGATGGTTCAGAAATGATTTGCCAGAATGTTATTGGGACTGAAGTATTCGAGTTATAAAGATAGGCTGCATTGGATGGGACTTTAGTCATTCGAGCATAGACATTGAGGAGTGACCTTATAGAAGTTTATAAAATCACAACATGCAGAGATAAGGTGTATAGCAAGGGTCTTTCCCTAGGTTGGGTGAGTGAGTTGGAAACTAGGGGGCATATTTTAAGGTGAGGAGAGAGAGATTTAAAAAGACTTGAGGGGTAACTTTTTTACACAGTGGTTCGTGTATGGAATGAACTGCCAGAGAAAGTGATGGCTGCAGGTACAATTCCAACATTTAAAAGATATTTGCACAGGTGCATGAATAGGAAAGGTTTGGACGGATGTGGCCAAATGCAGGCAAGTAGGTCTAGTTTAGTTTGGGATCATGGCCGGTGTGGTCCAGTTGGGCTGAAGGGTCTGTTTCCATGTTGTATGACTTTAGGGCTCTATCTTGAACGGACGATGGTGGAATGACCTTGAATGTGAGTCCCTCCCCATATACACAAATGTCCCACCAATATACAAATATCCTTCTATTCATGTACACATACAGTTCTATCATATACACACACCTACCTGCAGACATGCACCCTCTTCACATGCACACACCCTTTATCCATATGCAGACTGTTAATCACACACCCACCCCACACACTTGCATATACCCTTACTTGTATGTACATATATACCTAGCCATGTACAGACACTTTGATCCATATGCACACGTACCTGTACCCATATATATGCACTCCCCAATTGTCACAACCTGCTGGGGTAGATGCAGTGGAAATCAAGTCCCACTAATCCCAGGGTTATCACAAATCTGAAGAAATTTAATCAAACTATCCAAAGTCTCCAATTTATCTGACGTAGATTAAGTTAAAAGAAAATGCTCACTAGGTTTCTGTGCTTAACAAGAAAGTAACAGTTTATTGCCAATATATAGTCTTTAACCAATGGCAAAAAGGAAATATGAATTGCTAATTTATAGCTGTAAATCCCAAACTCTACTTGTGTTTAAACTCTCCCTTCACAAACTGACTGAATGATGCATGTAGGCAACAAGACTGGATATTAAGGGTAGTAAAAGGAAAAAAAAAGTCAGGGAAACGCAGTTTGATTGCAGCAGTCTGGACTACAGGAGTTGACAAGTTACTTTCTTTCTGTTTATGCTGATTCCTTTCAGTTATATGCTGTTGACACAAGATTGTTTGCACAATGGTGTTCAGTCTTTTACTCACTGAGAATTCGTCTTTTCAGTATCTTTAAAAGAGAAATTAAAATACCTTCAATAAGGAATTTTTCAGAGAAAGTTAAATGGAAACCAGCTAGCTGTCACAGGGAAAAAGTCAGTAAAATAACAATACTACTTGGAAATGAATGTATTTTGTGTGGTGGAGGCTGGTACGACTACAACATTTAAAAGGCATCTAGATGGGTATATGAATAGGAAGTGTTTAGAGGGTTATGGACCAAATACTGGCAAGTGGGACCAGATTTATATAGGATATCTGGTTGGCATGGACAAGTTGGACCGAAGGGTCTGTTTCCATGCTGTATGTCTCAATATTGGTTGTTTTGAGGTACACAAAACAAGTTGGACCAGTATGTGTCAGAGTCATACAGCACAGAAACAGACCCTTCGATCCAACCAGTCCATGCCGAACATCATCCTAAACTAAACTAGTCCCATCTGCCTGTTCCTATCATATTCATGTACTTATCCAAATGTCTTTTAAACATTGTAATTGTACCCATAGCACCACTTCTTCAAGAAGTTCATTCCATACGCAAACCACCTTCTGTGTAAAAGAAAAAAATGCCTCTGTGTCTTTTTAAAATCTCTCTCCTCTCTCCTCAAAAAATGTATCCCCTACCCTTGATCCTAGGGAAAAGACAACTACCATTAACCCTATCTATACCTTCATTATTTTATAAACTTCCATAAGGTCACCTCTAAACCTCCTACACTCCAGTGAAAAAAGTCCCAGTCTAGCCACCCTTTAACTTTTACTGGCTTTTCCTTCTGGTAACAAGGCAAGGGAGTAAATGATGAATGTTAGTACCATACAAAGTACAAAGAATCAGAGGGACCTTTGTGTGTATGTCCACAGATTCTTGAAGTCAGTAGGACAGGCATATAAGGTAACTGAGAAGGCATATGGGATACTTGCCTTTATTAGTCAAGGTATTGAGGAGAAGAGCAGGAAGGTTATGAGGGAGCTGAATGAGATATTAGTTAGGCCACAGCTGGAGTAGTGTTTGCAATTCTGGTCACAACACGATTGAAAGGACGTGATTGCACTAGAGAGGATGCAGAGGAGATTCACCAGGATATTTTATAGTCTGGAGCATTTCAGCTATGAAGAGAGACTGTGAAAGATTAGCTAGGATGGTGGCTATTAGACCAGAGAAGGCTGGGGGGTGGGTTCCTGATTGAGGTACGCAAAATTTATGTGGAAGATAGTAAGTCTATATAGGAAAAAACCTTTCTCCTTAGTTGATGAATCAATTACCAGGGAACTTTTAGGTTAAAGGGCAGAAAGTTCAGAAAGTATTTAAGGAAGAATTTTTTCACCCAGAGGATAGCAGATAACTGGAACTCACTGCCTGAAAGGTTGGTGGAGATGGGTACTATTACAATATTTGTGCTGCCGTGATTCCTCCATGAATCCTCCCCCTTCCCCATTTCCTAGCCAGGGTCTCCACAGAAGGAAAAGCAAAAGAGCTGTGGATGCTGTAAATCAAAAATTTAAACAAACTGCTGGAAACGCTCAGCAGGTCTGGCAGCATCAATAAAGAGAAATCAGAGTTAATGTTTCGGGTCTGATGACCGGTTCTGAGGAAGGGTCACTAGACCCAAAATGTTAACTCTGATTTCTCTTAGCATATGCTGTCAGACCTGCTCAGCATTTTCAGCAATTTCTGTTTTTGTCTCCTCAGAAGGATATCTAGTGACTCTGTCTAATTTTGATTTTTTTTCCAGTTTCTGTGACCTTGATGAGGAAACAGCAAATCCAGGGCTTGAGTCGTCTAATGATCTGAAAAGTGAGATGGACCAGCATTGTAAAGAGCCTCCATGATAACACAAAAAGGTTTACAATGTGAAATCTGTGCTGGGATCAATAGGATTCACATCAGGGAGACATTACCTGGAAGTGGAAGTGTCAGGGACTCAGCACTGGAGACTGTGAGTAGCTGCAGAATCTGTGGACAGAAAGGGAAGTGTTAGACTGAGACCAGAGAATGGATTCTGGATCATCCAGTGGTCTGAAAATCAGTTTAAGATGAGCTCTTTTGGATCCCCTCTCCCAGTTGGTTACATTCCAAGAAATGTGGGAGTTTATCTTAATCATGAGTCTGGAACAGTTTCATTTTATTGTATGGACACCAAATTCCATCTCCACACCTTCACTGGCAATAAATTCACAGAGAAGCTTTATCCCTTCTGGACCTATGATGAAAACAATAGGTTGAGGATTTGCTGCAATTACAATCCAAATCTGTAAAATAGGCTCGATCTCAGGATAGTTGCTTCATCCTAGGTGGCAGGTTGCTCTCACTTGTTTAGGGTCAGGGTAGAGGTCGGAGGTCTGAAATTGGCACGAACAAGACTTAGTAAACTAAATGATTAAAAGTCGATTCGCTGTCTTTTGGTTGAGGGTTCAGTCTCTTTCAGCGCCTGTGCTTTTTTTCTACATCTTTTCCTTTGAACAGAGAAATTTTGGGGAGGCGATGGCCTAGTGGTGTTATTGTTGGACTTTTGATCCAGAGACCCAGGTAATGTTCTGAGGACCAAGATTTGAACCCTGCCATGGTAGATGGTGGAATTTGAATTCAATAAAAATCTGGAACTAACAGTCTAATGATGAACCTGAATCCATTGTCAATTGTTGGAAAAACCTACCTGGTTCACTGGTGTCCTTCAGGGAAGGAAACTGCCATCCTTACCTGGTTTGGCCAGACTCACAGCAATGTGTTTGATTCTTAACTGCCTTATAGGCAATAAATTGCTGGCCTGGCCAGTGACCCTCTCATTCCATGAATGAATTAAAAAAGAATTGGAGAAAGAATAGTTGGCATGGGAAAAGGTGATGAAAACAGCTACCAGGATATTTTTTGTTACTTCTCCATACAGGAGTGAGCGAGAGAGAAAAGTTTCCTTTGCAACCAAGATGTTACTGCTGTACTATCCATTCCCAAGGCTGTAGCCAATCAAGTAGTTGTTACTATGCTAAGCCCTCCTGAACCCACAACTGAAATTGAAACACCAATCAAAAGACTATCTTTGTATGATGCTGTGCTTAAGAAACACACTCATACATATGACGGAATTCTGTCAAGCAATCTCCCCACTGCTTGAGTTAGGCAATATTGTCGATACAACTCACAATCAGTTCCAGTACCTATTATTAAACTGCAAACATCTTTTTCCACAGTTTTCTTGTTGTAAATTGGTATCTTTTCCAATTTTACATCCACAGTCCAAAACAATATCGACCTTTACAGTTCCCTACTCCTACACTTATCTGGAAAAGAAAACATTCTTTATGCATGCACCTTGTGAAGGCCATTCAGGATTTAATGCACTTCAGTCAAGTCGCCCCTTACTATTCTAAACAGTGGGTGAAAACAATCATAGTCTGTCCAATATTTTCTCATAAGACAACCATCTCTTCCAGTTATTAATCATAGAATCCCTACAGTAAGGAAGTAGGCCATTCAGCCCATTCTGACACTCCAAACAGCATCTCACCCAGACCCCCACTGTCCCTGTAACCATGCATTTCCCATGGCTAATCCACCTAGCCTGCAAGTCCCTGGACAATATGGGCAATTTAGCATTGCCAATCCACCTAACCTGCACATCTTTGGACTGTAGGAAGAAACAGGAACTGCCAGAGGAAACCCACTCAGTCACAGGGAGAACATGCAAACTCCATACAGACAGTCACCTGGCAGTGGAATCAAACATAGGTCCCTGGCACGTGAGGCACCAGTGCTAACCACTGAGCCACCATACTAACCCAATTCAGCAAAGCTCATTTAATGTAGTTTCCAAGCACCTCCAATGTACTTGTGTCTTCCTTAATTAAGGAGGGCAAAAGTGCAAACATTATTCAAGATGTGGTCACCAAGGCATGGCATCTTACCTTTTATGTTCAATTCCTGTCATAATAAAATATGGCATTCCATTAGTCCTCTTAACTACTGCTTCACCTGTAGTTGAGCTTTTGTGACTCATGCAGGAGAACACCTAGATCCCTGTGCACCTTGGAATTCTACAGTCATTCTCCATCTAGGTAACATTAGTCTTTTTGCTGGAAAAATTCAGCAGGTTTGGCAGCACGTGTGGAGAGAAATCAGTATTAAGGTTTCAGATCCAGAGACCGTTCTTCAGAACTGATGGCAGTTAGGAAAAGGATGGTATTTTTGCAGAATATGGAGGGGGGGAGAGTAAACGATAGGTGGGCATAGAGGCCAAAGACAAAGTAAAACAGTTAGACAAACAAAATGGGTAAAGATTGTGGTGTGTTAAAGTGACAGTGTTCCCTGGCCAACCTATCTCTCAAGCTTGTTGCAGTGCTCCAGCGAAACTCCGCGCAAGCTGGAAGAAAAGCACCTCACCAATTGATGCAATTTCTTTTTCAATCTTTGGGACTGAATGTCACTGTAATACCTAGTATTTACCCTCATCTTAATTGGTTTTGAATTGAGTAGCTTCTTAGAGCATTTCAGAGTAAAACACACTGCGGTGTTTCTGCAGTCACATGTAGGCCAGATCTAGTAAGGAAATTAAAGGGGATCAATAAACTAGAAGAGTTTTTTAATGATCTGTGATAGGTTCAGCACCACTATTACTGTTTCTAGTTTTCAATTTCAGATATTATTTTTTGAATTTAAATTCCCCTATTGCCACAGTTGGATTTAAGCTAATGGCCCGAAATTATTAACCTGGACCTCTAGGTCATGAATCCAGTGACTTCATCACTACATCACCATCTCCCCCTGAAGTCTAGTGATTTTGGAATGATTTATGTGGCACAGCTTTACTGACTTATCATTTCAACTTTAATAAATCCTCCGTGGTAAATTATCTAGGTTCATGCAAGACTTGATCACAAGGTGAGATCAAATACTTCAGTTGATAAATCCAGAATGTTTATTGAACATTAAATGGTAGAAATATTACAAGTTTAAATGATGAAGTTTCAAGTAACAATAAAAAGAGAAAAATCTTTTCTTAGTTGTTTAAAAGAATTTTTCACAATTCCTCAAGTGATTAAGTTCAAGTGAAGCGTGTCCCTTCCTGTCCTCGATGCTAGATAAAAGCGTAACAATATCTTCCTAGAAAGCTTCATCTCGTACCTTTAATTCTTATTGTTTTATCTCAAATCAGCCAAACTACTGAACATGAATTAATTAACTGCTTCGTTGGTTATAATGGTTTCTGAGACCTACAAACAGTTTCCCAGGTTTGTTTTCCAATTCATTAGTAGAATAGCTCTAGTCAGAATGATTCCATGTCTGATTTCTATATAATATTTCTATCACACCTAATTTAATTTATTAAGTCATTTATTAATGTTTTATTTACATTCCTCATCTTTAGCTGGGAAACCACTATTTTGCAGAGGAAAAACCCACTGCGTAACCTTAAATATTTAAAATTATATATTATAAACTATTACAGACTACCTGTTACAGGCTATATGTCCAGCTCTTACTAATACCTATTAATAACTATTTCTTCAATTGTCTTGCAATCGAGGCTCAGTACTTTGTTCAGTTGTTTTTGACTGATTTCCGAACATGCATATCATGTAAATGAATTAAGACGTCTCCTTTGTGGTCTCAAAATGGCTTCTTCTAGCCATGTTAGTTTCCTATAACGACCTGACTATAGAAGTGGTTAAGTCCTACTAAATGATTAGTTTTTAAAGTTAGCAATAGTCTGGTAGATGTCCTTCACAGCTCGATCATTCTTAGTGATGGACACTGAAAATCTGTTACCCAGAATCCATTCTGTACCTTGCTACCTACTGTTTCTTCCAAGTGGTGTTCAAGATATAGAATGAACTCATCAGCTGAGCGAAGGTAGCAGGAGGTTTCCCTGCCCAAGTCTGAACTGATGCCCAGAAAATTCAAGGAGCGCAGAGTCAAGCCCAGGGCCACTTCCTCCCAATTGTATAACACTACTATCACCTATGATGCATCTATCCTGCTGCTGGTGCAGGAAAAATCCAAACCAAGCGTGACGATGCGTGAACCTGCAGCTTTGTCTGTAAGATATGATTCACTAAGTCTGACTATATCAGGCTTCTCCTGACTAGTCTGTGGGATCTCTCTTCTCATGTTAACAAAGGTCCCTAGATGTTAGTGAAGACAATCTTAGCAAGGTTAACTAGGTGGAGTGTACATTGGCAGTTCTGACGTCTGGGTTAATGCCGAGTAGTCCTTGCAGTTGTCGTTTTAATTGAACTTTTTACAGTGGTTTGATGGAACCATGGGGCTCACTGGGCCATTAGAGTTTGGAGTCAGTCACATTTCTGTGGATTCGCAGTCTCATGCAGGCCAGTCCATAAGAAACATTTCCTTTCCAAAGGGTATACGTGAACCTGATGTTATTTTTCATATTGTCATAGTTTCATTATCATTATTAATGACCGTTGTATTTTATTTGGATAAATTCCATTAATTGAACTGAATTATTCCCACCGTCAAGGTGGGATTTAAACTCAGGTCTCCAGACCATTACTAGTCCAGTTGCATTATCATTACATACTAAATCTGTCTTACACAGCAGAGTTTCACCTACTTTAAACACCTCAAAGTTTCTTTTTGTGGTCTCAGGACACATTTCTCCCTGACCCTCTCTATAATGTTATGTTGTCATTATGTAAAACGTATAAAAATTGATTTACTGGATATCTTGTATCTGTGGACGTTGGGGTCAGTGTACAGGTGGCTAAAAACAGTCAACAACAGTTCTTCAAAATCTAGGTCACAAATCATCCCAGCACATAAAAGGGGATATTAAAATGAGAAAAATGCTCAGATCTTTAGTTGTGGGGGAATGGGCCTGAATTTGGCATTTGGAAAATATCACCCAAAGTTTCTTTTCCCCAAATGTCCTCTCTTCCCTCTCTAACTGGGGAGGGGATGTTTGGAACCTATGATAGAAGTCATTCTGAGAGAACTGTATTGGCTCAATGTTTCTGGTGACTTCTCCTTGTATTCTAATTTCCTCTACTTCATTAATGGTTTAATCATTTGTAATTGTTATTTTTTTATTTTTTTGCCAAGTCTTCTGAACTACCACTCATCTTTATGAAATTATAGTGTCAGATTGAAAGAAAAGCTATCTTTCACTTTCTTAGTTAGCCATGGTGGGTCCTTCCCTTAGAATCTTTCTTTAGCACTGGAATACTCAGAAAAGAGACATTCTAAAAGAGCTCCTTAAATGACTGCCACTGCATCTCAACTGAACTATCCTTGAACATAAATTCTCAGTTGACTTTAGCTATCTCTGTCTTCGTAACTACCCTTTTTTGAAGTTTGAAGCATCAGTGTTCAATCCACTTGTTTCCCTTTTAAATTCAATACAAAATTCATTCATTATATGATCACTGCTATCTAAAGATACCTTCACGAAGTCATTATTTAAACCTGTCTCATTGCACATTACCAGATATTGTGCACTCCTTATCCTAGGTTGGCTCTAAAACATACTGCTCCAAGAACCTGCCCAGAAAAAGTTTTCACAAACTCTTTGAACATTCAAGCTGTCCTTGCCAAGTGATGCATCCAATCCCTATGCAGATTAAAATGACCTATGATTATCACATACCTTTCTCACAAATCTCCATTAGTTCTTCCTGTATACTCTGTGGTTGCTGTTTAACTTATCTTTCACGTTTCTCATCTCTATGCAAACATATTTCTACATATTGATCTCCTGAACTAAGGTTATCTCTCTCCATTGTACTTGTGCCATCCTTAATTGAAAGAGCTATCCTTCCACATTTTCCAAGCTTCTCGTCCGTTTGCAGTGTGGTGATACATTTTATTTTGATGGAAGTACATAAGATTTTGAATGGTCTTGACAAGGTGGACGTGGAAAGGAGGACGAGTTCAGAAGTAGCAACACTGTTTTAAAATTAGGAGTCACTTTTTTAGGATAGGGATGGCAATTATTTTTTGTCCCTCAGAGTTATGCAACTCTGGAACTCTGTCTGAGTTACAAGTTATTTATTATGAGTTATATCTAGGAAGTTACAATGAAAAGTGTTTTGTTGCCATTTTGAGTTACAAAAAGAATAATAAGAATAAAGAAATTACACAAATAGAATTTCATCCTCTGTACAAGGGTCTTCAAACACAGCTCCAGGGCTTCTGCAAGCTCTGTGAGGTGTCCCAGGCCTCAAGGAGTCCCCGCACTTCAGGCCTACAGCAGCTAGGTGTCCCCAATCTGGGCACCGCCACTGTTGCGGCTGACGACCCACTGAGCACCGCTGCAGACAGTATCCCACCTCCCAACCCCCCTACCCCCCACCCAGTTCATGAGTCCACGTCTCAGGCCTAACACAGCCAGAGTCCTCTCACCAGGCACTTCCATCATTGCAATCAAAAACCCTGTGAGTCCCCACTTCCTCACTCCAGGCCACTCACAGCCGGAAGTCCTCTCTCCAGGCACGACCACTGTCTCTGTTAATGACCCGCTGAGCACCACTCCGACTTCCCCACGACATCAGAAGATGGAGAAAAAGACGAGAAAGGACAGAGAAAGAAGGATGCGGCTGGTCTATAGCGGATGGGCTCAGGAGCCCGAACACCACCTGCCGTGCCAGCGTTGCCAACTTTAGAGGAGGATACATACTCGAAGGGTGTTGGAGGGGAGGTCCTTAAATATTCTTGAGACAGAAGCGGAGAAATACTTATTAGGTGAAGAAATCAAAAGTTATCAGGAGTAGATGGGAATGTGGAATTTAAAACTCGGAACAGACCAGCAATGATCTTACTGAATGCTTGAATAGGCTTGAATCATCCACTTTTGCTGTTATTTTGTATGTTCATTCCTTTAAATATTGGTGAGGAGGCTTCACAGAACTAAGCTCCAATTGGCTCTTTGTCCCATCTCGTGTTTTCCAACTACTGCTCTCTTGGAGTTTGGGAAGTTTCAAAACAGAAGGGAGCACTTCTGCCCTATCCTCACCAAACTTTCACACATTCCAAACGACTGTGATCACACTTTGTCACAAGCTGCACTCCTGATTGCTTTGTTTGTACTAACTGAGTCACAAATGAGTCTGGTCTCTTGCAGTGACAGAAACTAGATTTGACTAGCTATGTAATTAACTAATTTCAATTGCTGTCCAGTGGAGAGTTTGTTTATCCCTGCTTAAGCCTGTAAGATACTTAAATGAATATACACAGGAAATTTCAGTTCAATGCTAATGCAACCAAGACAACATTCACAAAAAAAAATTCAACCTTTGTATTTTCTCACTTCTCAAACTCTTTACACTCTGTTACAAGCTGCATTCTGTCTCTCAATCTCAATCTCAATCTCAAAAGTGTCTTAGCTCCAGAATTCCCAGCAGGTCTCTCCACTGTGATCCAGTCCATCCCTCAGACTCCACTGAGTCTCTCATACCTGATTCCCAGCAAGTCACTTCTCTGATCCTCAACGAGTCTCTCCAAAACGCCTGAATGTCTCCCCACTATCCTCAGTTTCTCCTCCCCTGATCACCAGCAAGTCTCCTCCTTCCCCAATTTCCAGTAGGTCTAAACCCTGCCCCCACCACCAAACAGCAGCAGGCCTCTCCCTACCCAAACCCCAGAGATTTACTTCAAGGTCCTCCCTTTCTCTCAGTCTCTGTGATTGTGGATGAGGGAAAAAATGAATCCCTGGGTTGGGTCATCTGACGATTGGAAGAGTTTGAAATGGATTCTGACATAAATCTCAAAAACAATGGGAAGAAGTTTGTGCAAAAGGTTCAGTGCTTTGGGATTTGAGGGATTCATTTCAGGAAGATGTGGATCATGGGAGTAACCACAGAATCTGTGGAGAACTGGTCTTTCTGTACCTAGAGATTGGATTCTGGACTCTTGGGTGGAATGTGAATCTGGTTATGATGGAATTCTTCACTGAATCCTCACTTCCTGCTAGTCAGATTCCCAGGAATGTTGGAGTTTATCTCAGTTATGAGTCCTTGACAGTTTAAATGTACAGTGCAGACACCAAACCCCAACACCACTCCATCACTGGGGGGTAAATTCACAGAGAAACTTCATCTTTTCTTCCAGACTTGGAGTTTAAACCAGTTTCTGAGAATCTGATCTCGTTGGGTTCTGGATCTGGGAAAAAGGGCAGAACCTTGGGTCGGCATCACATTATCCCAGACATTGACCTTGTGATTAGGGTCAGGGTCAGAGGTCAGGGATTGAGAATTGGAAACCACCACTGACAACAGATTGTCACTAACTGTGTCACTGAATTTCCAAATTATATTTCCATGTTTCCATTTCTCACTCTGCTCCCAGAACATGAAATCCTGAGGGAGAAATCCAAACAATGAAGAGAGGAAAACAAAGAATTTTTATGGATTCTCAGATATGATGTTATAATATTTGAATGTTATTGATTTATTTTTTATTTCATTAAGCTATTTTGACTTTATTATTGATACTTATTTTTAAAAATGTGTTATTCCTGCCTGTTATAATTATGGATTATACTAATGAGTTAAAAATTAGAGATCTGTCTTCATTTTAAGGTGAATTAGAGATGGTTTACTTTGTTATATTATACCTGTGTATACTTACAGACAATGCATGAACTCTTGGCCTAGTTTTGAGGCTTTCAAAAGTAGGAGAGTTCTGAGATTACAGTGGAGATGATTACAGAATGTGGAGAAATGCTGTAAGCAAGAACTGATGATTTTTGGACAAAACAAACATTAGTGAGTTAGAAGAAAACTGACCAAAGGAGGTTGTAGTGAATTGAGTAGAGGGTGCTCATGCAGTGTTAACAAAACCTATACTTGGACCAGAAAGTCTCATTGCTAGAGTTATACCTGAGATCTGAGCACCCAGGCCCAGGGGTAAAAAGGAACTGCCTTCCAGAGAGTGAACGTGATTAATGACCTATCAGAGTGAAACACAGTAAAAGATGATTAAATTGGGTTAAATCTCTTTGATTGAGTTTAAGGTAGAAGCTTTTTTTTTGGATCATTATCTTACTCGTTTAATGTGCCTATTTATCATTAATACTTGTTTATTTTGTTCAAATTCATAAAGTTTCCTTTGATGATTCAATTTCATCCTGGAGTCCTGTTCCTTACTTTCATACCATTGGTTCTTCTCCACATAATGTTCTTTGAATTATTACATTGGGTCAAGCCAGACCCTGAAAAATATCCAGCTTGCCCAGCATTGTCAAAACTGAGATCATAGCAAAGTCAGGGCTCAAGTAGGATCTAAAAATATGACGACAGGATTATGAAATCCATAAATTTAAGCAGGATCTTTATACCTATAGAGGAAATCGAGAAAGGAAAGATATGGTGAAATGAATAAACAGGATTTCATGGGATTCATTACACTTACCGAAAAGGAAAATGGCTCTGTTTTCACTCTTGACAGTTTCTGAAAACAGAAGATTTGTGCCAGCTGGTACAACAAATTAACAAAAATTAATTTAAAAGCCATGGTAGAAAGCTGGGAGTAAATTGTAACCTAGGATTTCAAAGACAGAGGTTTTAACAAATAAGAATCAACAGTAACTGTGTTAGTGTTCTACAAACTCTGGCAGGTTTTAAGTGTAGGTGCTTCAGACATATCACTCAAAAATGAACACTACAGGAGGACATGCAGTGTCAGTGCAGAAGCTGCAAAAAGAACGGACACCAGCAAGAGCCGTGCTGGTGAAGAGGGGTGGGACAGAAGGATGTAGCCCAAAGCAGAAGAAAAATACACAAAAGGAGACTAAAGAGTCTAAGGAAACTGAGGTAATGAGCAAGCAGGATTTCAGCAAGCTGCTAAAACTTTTACAAACTAAACAGGTAGCAGCGGCCCACAGAGAAATGAGAATGGGTAATTTGAGAATGTTTATTATTGCAATGTTATGGGATCAGCACTTCAGAATGTTTTTAGACATCAAAATTGAGGGTCCTATCACCAATTAAGAAATCCTAACTACAGAACAAGCTACATTAACACAAGTAGGAGGAGGAGGACAGAAGAAGGCAAAGCAGAGGGAGTGGGGGCAGTTAGAAACAGAAAGGATAGAGGTGATGGTCAGGTTTTGGGTATGCCCCAATATTGAAACAACCATCTTTGGAATAGAGACATTCAGATTGCTGGGTGCATTTGTAGACTTGGAAGATACAATAATTTGAAGAGTTAAAAAACACAACCCAGAGCATCAGCATGCATTACATCCCTGAACAGGAGTGACAGATAAAATAGACTGGAGTGTAAAGGGAGAACATAGAACTATTTGCAAACTTTACCCAGAACTGTGGGCTAAACACAAAAGAAACTGTGGTTATGTGCAAATAGATCCAGTTAAGACACCAAAGATGATTCAGGAACTAAGACAGTGTTAGGGTTGTGGAAATATTGAAAATAGTTGTGCAGCAATCGTGAGATAGATCCATGAATTGACAAAAAGGAGGCCTACAACCCCAATGGCTAGGACTTTCCAAGGCAATGGAAAGGAAAATGAAACAGCGACGTCGAACCACAAAAAGGAGAAATTATTTTTATCTTTCCACAGATATTCTAGTTAATTACGGTGATGGAGTAAGTGCAACTTATATAGAATGCCTGAGTAAATACCCACAGTCTTTGTTTCCTGTGGTGGTGTCAAGTATATTTAGTCAACCTGGTGTACCATGAAATCAAAAAAAGGATGGGAAATCAAAGAAACATACATGAGTCTGGGGAGACATGTGCTCCAATCATATTATGTGTGTGTACCCCTGGACTTAACCCAAACAGGCAGCCTTTCTTGTGTGCAACAATACAATGGGTATGGATAGCAGGGGCATAATGGTTTTGATCATGCACAAAATGCCCATGACGATGATGCCAACCATGACTACAAGACTAAGAGCCAAGGCCTGAGGCTACTCATGAGTCCAGAATTGACCGAGGAACCTCAAAACAGACCGGCACTGGTAAAGGAAAAGAGAATTATACATAACAATGTACACCATGAGTTGAACATCTCTGATATAAGCATTTCAGGAAAGACCAGAGCCTTATACTTAAGATTATCAGAAATGGTGATAAAACAGATGGCTCAATTCAATTGGGAAGGGACACCAAAATGGGATTCAATAAGGAAACTCTCAAACTGATGGCGAAAGTAGGTCTGGACCATTATAATGCAACAACCCTGTTAAATACTGGAACCTCAGTAGATAATTCAACTGATTTGATGACCCTAGAACAAATTATCTGAACTTTAAACGGACAACTTGAAAAGATTTTGAGTGAACCACTGGAGGTGCAGCACACATAACTCCAAGCTAACCAGGATATGACACAGCAAATCGAGGCCAAGGTAATGGTATTTCAGAGCCATACCCAAACAAATAACAAACCAGTAAAGCCTCAGAAAAGGGAGCCTGAAATGATGTTTGTGGTGTTTATGCTTCATGAATGGTTGAACAAACATGAGAAAACCTTAGACAAATTCAACAAGTCCTCTATGGATCAGCAATAATCAACTGTCTGAGTTAACTAAGACAACGTCCACCATAAATGGTTACAAGCTCACAGGTTTGACTGAAACGTATTCAACAAATAATAACTATATAATACAAGAGAAAATGTTGGGAATAATCTTAGTCATAACTGTGATAACTGACAATTTACAATCTGGAGAGGTGTACAATGTTGAAGATATAGGGGTAATTAGGAGAGGATATAGTGAGGCATCATGGCATCCTTCCTTATGCAATAAAAATATGACAGAAGATATTATGTACCACCCTAGAGGGGTGCAGCACAGGAAAATCAACTATCTTGAGCTGCCATCAAATTTGCAAGACAGAGAAAACTTTAACAATAACTACTAACTCTACCATGGGAGCCAATGTCAGCTGATATACAGCCTACTCAAGTGACCTATATGAAGAAAGACTACTATTGTGTCACCATGGGCCAGACTTTGTTCCAGCATGGGAACAAGTGATACCCCCTGGAAAACAAAACTGTGTGTTTTACACCACAGCTACCATCAAGGGTAGGAAGGATGGAAATTGTAGACATCCACCAAGGGAAGGCGGTCAATCTAGATGTTATAAAAAGCTTCAAGGATGAATTGGATAATATTCAAACAGTTCTCCTGTTCCATTCTCCTGCTACCTGAACATTTGACCATAATTAAGACAGAATAAGAAAGGGTACACAAAATATACCATATCCTAGAAAAGAAATCCAAAAGCATCAAAAGAAAAATTCAATAAATTGATGATACCACATGGTACGATGACCTTGCAAAGTGGGGCGGTTGAATGTATAAATACATTCCTGGTTACGGACAATATCACATGCAACTGTGGATTGTGTGCTACCTGACAGGAATGACTTGCTACTTCAAGAAGACAACAGAAAGACAGCAGAAAGAAACATACATCAACATCCAGAATAAGGTGAAGGGAAGATCCAACTGCACCTTACTTATGCCGTACTGTAATGATACAGATAGCCATTGTGTTTAGGATTCTCTCTATTATTCCAGATGACTGGCCATCTGTAGGAAGGAGAGAATTCTCAGCAACACTTAATTAGTTGGCTGTCTTCAGCAGGGCCAAAGGCCAAAAGGAAAGACTGAAATGGGAAAAATCAGTTTAATAAAGTTTAGAATAGTCTTAGAAGCAAGTAGTAGCTTAGGGAAAATAACAAATATAATTAATCCAGTATATTAAGATTGTTAAAATATACTTGTAGAACAACAGGGCACAAATAGAGGAGACAGTGTTAAAACAAATAATCATGTTGCAGAGTTACTAAAGAATCACACAGGACAGTGAAATGGTAACACTCCCAGGCGACGAATGCTATGCCCAGATCAAATGACTTCCTTCCTGTGAAGAATAAGCAGATAATATGTTCCAGTAAGTAATGACTGAGTGTCCCATCAAAACAAGATTAAACACATAGCAGTTGACCATCTGTGTACCTTCCTCTCCTTGTGCATGTGCCCTGGTGTTTATTTACTATTCAAATGTCAAAGATGGAATTTGACCATGATTGGATAAATAGAATTGTGTCTTATTGGTGATTGGTATATTCAAATAATGTAATGCTCACATAAAAACAGTACAAAAATCAAAGTTTGGTTAGAGATCTTAGAGATTCATTTTTCTCAGGGGAAAAGTGGGTCTTCCTTGCATATGCACGAATAAACACCAGAGAAGCTTCCAAGTGTCTCCATCTGGTTTTGTGGGTTGAGATAAGCGAAAGAAACCTGCCCTTTCATTAGGCTGCGACTCAGAACTGACACAGCTCTGTGAAGATAATGGTTTGGCAAGCATTATTCTCATAAATTAATGCTTCCTCATTGCATAGTAAAAGAAACATGAGGTCAGATCCAAAGTGCAGTTGGGAGACGTAAGGAGCTTGAGCATGGGAACTTGGAAAAGGGACACACAGTTGTGCATCAGAGAAGAAAAATAATTTGAGCATCTTCCAACAAATCTGAACCAAGACATTCTGAGTAACAGTGATTTGTTAATATAACTAAGCTTGCTCCAGAAGCAAGAGATGATTTCAACAGACGAAAAGACAAATTCAAATGTATCCTCTTCATGCCAATAAAAAGGAACATAATTTAAACTCTTCTTCACTGACCTCCAATTTTGGTATGACTAGAATAGGAATTGTCAGACAGAGCCCAATGCCAAAATCTGTGAATGACCATCAGAACCAACCAGATCTGAAAGCACAAGTATCCTTTCTGCTCCTTGTGTAAATGATTCACAAATTAAATACCGGGGATTTGATCCTTCTTCCAAGCAGAATCTGCCAGTAAATTATCTAGAAGATGCAGTTGTGATGACCTTTCAGAATGAAAAATATTCAGACAACGGGCACTGTATTGAAGAAATCATTAGGGTACTTTATGGAAGTTAGAACATCACAGTGATTCTGGCATTTCTGCATCTTCAGTCAGAATTATGTTTGGAAATGAACAGAATAGATTGTGATTTTTCTTCATCATTAGATGCTTTGAAGAATTCTAAGAAAGCAAAAAGTAAAAGAAGGCAAGCCTTTCCTCCCTGTATCCTTTGTCCAAGCCCAGATTATCTGCTACAATTAAATCAAAGCTGGGTGGTCAGAATGTAACCTTAACTGTGATTCAGGTCAAAAGGAGGAAATCATTTGAATAGAATGTGCAGATTCTGGTTTACAATATCTGACAGAGAGTTCTGAGGCTGAATGTGAAAAGATCCCTGATTGTTATCATATCAACAATGGATAGGAAATGGAGACCATCTCTGGTACCAGTATTGAGGAATGGAGTGCAGTTCCTCCTGGTTGTGGCAGAGAAATTTATGAGTTGCTTGTAAGATTCCGATGGCAGCATGCCTCAGAATGGAGAAAAATCATGCAAAAATAATGAAACATTCTTTTTGGCCTGGATTACATAGGATGTGGCTAAATTTTGTCAGACAGGTCATACATGTCAAATTGAGAAACTCCAACCATCAGTTAAACCAGGCCTTTGATTCACATAGCAGCTTTTGATCAACCATTTAGAGGATCTTATGAGCTTGTGTGGGATGCCTAACCAAATCCAAAGAAGGCATCAATTTTTTTAGCCATCATGGATGTATCTATGCAGTTCCCTGATGAAAATATTACAGTAAATATTGAAGAATTAGTTCAATTCTTCCTGAGGCATGGATTACTCAATGAAGTAAAAAGGTCAAACCTTGTGTCCCAGATATTTAAAGAAACAATGGTAGCCTAGGAACAAAATAGCTTAAGGGCCACATTTTCACCATGATGGAGAGCCTCTCTGTCATGGAGAAAATGACAGAGAAGTCTGAAAATTGGAAGCCCTGTCATGTACATTTAGTTTCCTGTTTTCAAAGGGGTGAGTTTAAAGATGGCCCAGCTTTCATGCTTGCATGGTTCACAGAGATAGATGGCAATTTAAATGATCTGCTGCCTTCATTCAAATTCTATTTTAATATTTGTGCTGTCTGAGATCTGGAATGTGCAATCAGACCAGATCAGATCTCTCTCTAGTGAGTTTACTTTGGATAGCCAAGGTAATTCTCTGGAGAAGTGATATCCCACGTGGATATGGTCCCAGAATACCGTGGGTGGGGGTCGAAGGGGATTAGGTATTCATTGGCATTGCAAACAAAAGGCAGTAATCTGCCTAAAACGTGCATAATCCATAGGAATGATCAAACGTCTCTCATCCAGCTTCTCAACCAGGGTAGGATCACAACATTTAAAGCCTTTTATATAAGGCATAAATTTGGACATATTCATCAGGCAATAGATGCTCAGCCTGCCTTCAATAGACGAAAATGGTAGAACAATTATAACATTACCTACTGCATTATCAACAAAATGGAGTCTTAGAATGAGCTGATAGGAGTATTAGTAAGTGCTTGTTGGAGAAGACATGACCAGAGGTTGTGAATAACTTTAGAAGATTTCTATCCATATCAACAGAAATCTCACACATCATTAAACTGGCTTATAAAGTTGGAGAAGGATTTTCCGAGATGGCGTTGGAAGAGGTTGTGGAGTTATTTGAAAGAAAAGGAGAAGAGCGAACAACGGAATATTTGGAAAGATTGGTACGAAGTGAGTCTGTGGAATCAGCTGAAGATGACAAAGAAGCAGAAATCTTGGTCTGGATGCTCAAGAAAGTGACAAAAGTCAAAACAGCATCAAAAGTATTGACAGATTTATTGCTTAAGTACAATCCATCTATCAAGCATAGCATTTGAATCAAAAGTGATATAGAAAATGCTTTGCTCAAATGCAGAATTTTAGAGGAATTAAAGAAAAAGGCATCCCAACTTCCCATAACAATGTCCTTTACAAAAAACCAAGCCAACTGCAAATCCACAAGTAGAATCAGAAAAATGCCTCTTTCCTGCCACCATCTTGCTCCTAGATTTTCCCTCCCTTCCAGACTCTATCTGCTAGATCTACAGCTGTTGGATGTCATTTTTAACAATGCACTTATCACCATCAGATTCATCTGTCTCACTGTAATCGACACATTACAATCATCATCAGTGCACCATGCTTTACAATACTACATAACTGCTTTTCATCTCATCTTCTAGTTTATTCTATCTATTTATGTGCATTTTTATAAATATTTATCTTTTGCATTATTTTATTAACTGATATATTTTCTTTTGAGGTGTTTAAGTGTTTTAATGTGTTTATTAGTGGGTGCTAATGTTTTCAAACTTTAATGACCATATTTATGTTTATTTGGGTCATATTTACGTAAAGGAAGGCCTCAGTGGTATCTGCACTTTTTGTTATCCACTGACATTCCATTTCATTCACAGGTATTGGGAACTGAGTACAGTAGAAAGTCTCCAATGATAGAAAGAGGAAAAAAGCAGCTCATTGAATCCTGTAGTCCAGACTGGTGGAACTGAACTGCGTCTCCATAAATTTTCTTCTTGTTCTTCTACCCTTCATATTAATGTCTTGTCTGTGTGCATCTCTCTGTTTATTTGTGAAGGGGGACTTTAAGAAGCGATAAAGCCTTAGTTGTTGGGTTATAAGTTAGCTATTTGTATTTCTGAAATGCCATTAGCTAAAGACAATTCAGTTGTAATAAAACAGCTTTTTGTCAATTACAGAAACTGGTGAGTGTTATTTTTTAACTTAAGTTCATCAGTCAGGAAAATTGGGGACTTTGGTCAATTTAACTAAGCTTTTCACATTTGTGATGAGTGGGGCTCAATTTCTAGTACACCACCCCACTGAATCACGAAAAAGTTCATGTATAAACTTCTCTGCGGCTTCTCCTCTCCCTAACTCTTGACAATTCAAGTCCCATCTCCCTCCAAGATCTCTGTAACCTTGCAAATCCCTTCATCTGATCATTGACACTGATGTCATTTGGGCTCCATGTTTTACAATTCCCTCCTTAAACCTCTCTGAATCTTTCTCTCTCCACCCCACCCCAGTATGTCCCTCCTCAAATCCCACTTCTTTGACAATATTTTTTAGACATCTCCTACAAATATTTCCTAATTTATCTTGGTGTTAATTTTTGTCTGGTTGCATCACGCTGAAACATTTTTGGATGTTTTAATGTGTTAAATAAATATAAATTAGAACTCTTGTCCCAATTCTCAAGTTACTGACCTGGACATTGTCTGGTCCCTAGCGCTCTCTGTTTGAGTGGAGACCCAGGGCAAAAATGCTAAGAGACAATAGGGACTTGTCATGGCTGAGACACATCCAGCCTTCCGGGTGAGGTGACTGATGAGGAACAGGACTCCTGGCTGATTCTCCCCCTCCATTGATCAGAGGTGCTCTGGTTAATTGGAATACATCCAATAATACCACAGGAATTACATCTTCCCTGGGTGCTTTTCTAACTGAATCCTTTCTAACCAGTGAGTACCTGACTGTATTACTGGCCATAGCAAGAATCAGTGACTGACTTGTAGTTGATGCTGCACTGAAAGAATGTTGAGTTTATACAGGGACATCTATACACATTGATGTCTTCCAGTAGTTAGATTTGATGATCTGGTCAAATGTTAAATTGACCTTCTTGAAATGTTTGGACAGATTTGAGACAAATACTGCTGATCAGACAGTGCTTTAGAACAACAGCTGCTCTAAATGAGCCCTGGACAGTAAACAACATGGACACCACTCAGTACAATGGAAACAAGTGTGGAGATTTTGGTGAATGGTAAAAGAGGAGTCGATCAAACATTCTTGGTATATCTCACACCGAAAAGGTTCTTCTAATGTGTAGATTCACTGATGATCCTGGAAGTCTGACAACTGAGAGATATTTTCATTACAAAACTCATACCAGTGTTGATGGTCTAAGAGATACATTGACTACTGTCACATCCTTCATACCTGAATGGCTTCTTATCTGTGTGGATCCACTGGTGCTTCAGGCTATAAGAGAAATGGATGAAAGTCTGGCCACAAACATCACACCTGAATAGTTTCTCCTGTGCATAAATCCTCTGGTGTCTCATCAGGTTAAAGACATCAGGAAACCTTCCAGCACAAACCTTGTAATTGAAGGGCTACCTGAATATGCTGGACCACAAAGGTTTTGCTGAGGAGGTGAATGCTTGATCAGACACTTCACACTTGAAGGGTTTTCCCGTATGGATCCTCTGGCACCTTTGATAACCAAAGTAATGGTTGCGAGCCTTATCACAAATCTAACACCTGAAAGTTTCTTCACATGGATCCTCTGATGATCAAAGCAGCTTAATAATTGTGTGAAACTGTCATATACCTCACACGTGAATGGTTTCTCCTCTGTGTGAATGCGTTGATGTAAATGGGGGTTTGCTAACTGGCAGAATTTATTTGCCACACATCTTGCACAAATCTGGTTTCTCCTCTTTGTGACTACAAAATAGAGTTTCCATGGAGAATGATGTGTCACACACTTCAGAAGTCAATAGCTTCTTGACTGTGTGAATATGTTGATGTTTGCGAAGGGACAAGTTCAATAATGATTTGCTGCACATCTCACATGTGCATAGTTTTTCTGTATTTTCATATTTTTCCATGTTGGTGCATGAGAAATTGCACTGAAGTCAAGAATGATTTGTTGTATAACATAGGAGTATTTTCTCCTCAGTGTGAATGCACTGGTGGACATGGACATTCAATGGCTGTGAGAACGATCTGTTACACACCTCACAAGTGAGTGGTTTCTCCTTTGTTTAAAGGCATTGATGTACAAGGAGAGGCGTTAACTATGAGAAAGACTTGTCGCAAACGTTACACTTGAATGGATTTTTCGTCACGTGAACATGTTGATGTTTACAGTGGGCTGGTAAATGCAAAAATGGTTTATCACAATCTCATATGGGAATGGTTTCTCCTCTGTGTGCGTGTACTGATGTATGCAGAAAGTTGATGAGTTTCTCGCCAGAGTGAACCCTCTTGCACTTCAAGAAATCAGCGCTTTGGAAGAAAGCCACCTCACACCTGAAGGGTTTCACCCGTGTGAAACTTCTGATCTCTCAAGAAGCTTGAAGGTATGAAAAAGACATTATCATATACCTCACACTTGAAGAGTTTTGCTTCCATGTAGCCATCTGTGTTGACGGTGCATTATGAGATGCACCTTGCGAATTAGGAAATCTTAGCCGGCAGTGTGGCTTCCTCACACTTGAGCAGTCTCTCACCTGTAGGAATGAGTTAGTTCAGGAGAATCAACGAACAATTGGAGCTCTCGCCACACTTGGTGCTCACATGCATTTCCCAGCCTCACTGATTGCCCATAGCCGAACCTTTGGAATGGTTGATTCTCGTGGAAAGATCCATATCAATGACAGTTTAAAATCTGATGATATGTTAACACTCCCCTGACCTGACTAAATTTCCAGATGATACTTTCACTGTCTAATCCGCTCTATGCTGACCAGTATGGTGAGAGATTGGATAGCTTCTCATAACTGTGTTGTTGATTCTTGGGTTATGGTCAGGATCTACCTGTGGCACCTATCCTCTCTGTCATCTCAGGTACAGGTGTTTCTGTAAAACAGGAAAAGGAAACATTACTTTCTCCTACTTCACCTCCTTTCCTGGCAGCTTCCTCAGTTAAAGACTAATCCACAATGAGAGCCAGTCCACTATTTCACTGTGTGAGATATTATTTGAAAGCTCTTTCTTTCTCTCACATGGCTGTTACAGTCCACAGTTTCCAGCAGGAGCAATGGAAAATGACCAGTTGGAAAGTGGCTTCTTTCTTTCCAAAGCCCAGCATTCCCATCTTCCCAGGTACCATGAGGATAATGCAAAGGCACTTGGGTGGAGTCTAAATTCAGTTGTGAATTAATTATGAGCCCAAGTCATACTGATGAAAACCAATTTTATCCTTAAAGTTGTGTTCATAAATAAAGGAACACTCTTAAGAAATGCTAATTCAATTAAAATTTTTAAATTCCTCCCCTTTGTTTCTAAAGTTATTTGAAGAAACTCACTGGACACAAAGTGCCAGAAGCTAAGGAAAGTATTGCTTCAGTGTGGCTGACTGAAGGGTTCTTGTTTATCCTGGGAACTTGGATACATTGCACTTGCTCAGTCTGCACATCTCAAATTCAACTATCAGCCACAGCCCTGGGCAAAACTATCAAATCCAAACTCAGGCTTTTCGGAAAGGCTGAAGTCTACAGGTAGGAAAGGTGTTAAAAGACAGTTCAGTAAATGTTTCAACAGGTATGGCTGCTGAATTGCCATTGATATGCAGGCAGTAATCCAGAAACCATTGGACCCAACAATCCAGAAACCATTGGACCGAATTTTCATGCTTCAGGATTTGGGTTTGAGTCAGGCCTGCTACCCTAAGTAGTAGCTTGGAGAAAGCCACCAGGCAGCCGAGTGCTGCGGCTGGCATGGATTAATGATTGGTGAACCAACAGAAAGAGATAATAGGAATAAAAGGATCCTTCTCATATTGACAGGCTGTGACTAGCGGGGTAGACAAACACAGAGAAACTCAGCAGGTCTGTCAGCATCTGGACAGCATTGTTGAACTAGAAAGGGTTCGGCAAAGATTTATGAGAATGTTGCCATGGTTGGAAGGTTTCAGCTACATGGAGAGGCTGAATAGGCTGGGGCTATTTTCCCTGGAGCATCAGAGGCTGAGGGGTGACTTTAAAAAATCATGAGGGGCAAGGATAGGGTAAATAGGCAAGGACTTTAACCTGGGGTGGGGGAGACTAAAACTAGAGGGCATAAGTTTAAGCGAGAGGGGACAGATATAAAAGGGACCTAACAGACAACTTTTTCACACAGAGGGTGATGTGTGTATGGAATGAGCTGCCAGAGGTAGTGGAGGAGGCTGGGACAATTACAACAATTAAAAGGCATCTGGATGGGTATATGAATATGAAGGATTTAGGGGCCAAATGCTAGCAAATGGGAGTAGATTTATTTAGGATATCTGGTCATATCTGGAGCAAAGGATTTATTTCCGTGCTGTACAACTACATGACTTTATAAAGCAGAGTTAACATTTCGGATCCAGTGACCCTTATTTTGAGGTTTACTCTATGAGTCAAAGGCTGACTCTGTGATTAAGCAACTGGTTGTTCACTCCACACCAGGCCTCTCTAACTGATGTGATATACCTTACCTGACCCATCACTCACACCCTCCGTCTTCACCTGATGCTGTGTTTCTTTGTTCGATTTGGAAGGCAACACATGTCTAAAGAGCTTTGGAGAGGAGAGGTTTGCGAATGGACTTTAGTTTGCGAAGATTAAAGGGTGCAAGGGCTTTTTTGGGAGAAGGTGAAAGCAGCATATTTAGAGCAGTGAGGGGCAATACCTGAAGAGAAAAAAAAATTGTTAACAATATCACCAACATGCATTCACCTAGGTCACTCACATACCTGGATCAAAATTCACCTCCCTCAAATATTCCTGTATTACCCACCTTAATGACATCAGATACAGTGTTCAGGAGAATGAGGAAATACCGTCCTTCAGGAACAGCGCATCCAGTGGTGAGAGGGTGCACTGCAGCCCCGTGAGTTTTATAAGATGGAGTGCGTCCTCCAGACACAGCGCATCCTGTGGTGGGAGGGTGCACTGCAGCTCTGCCTGTTCTCAGATGATGGGAGCGATAAGTTTCGGAATGAGAGAGGGTGGGTAAGAGGTGAGGGGGGGATGTGTGAGAGACGGGGCGGGGGGATGTGTGAGAGATGGGGGGATGTGTGGGGGGGGGGGGAGGGGGGGGGGAAGGGGGGGGGAGGGGGTGGGAATGTGTGCGGGAGAGAGAAAGGGGGAGTGTGTGTGTGTAAGAGAGAGAGCGAAAGAGAGAGAGAGGGGAATGTGAGCGAGAGAGAGTGAGAGAGGGGATTGTGAGAGAGAGAATATGAGAGAGAGCAAGAGAGGAAATGTGAGGGGCAGAAAGAAGGAATGGAGGGAGAGAAAGAGGGAATGAGAAAGAGAGAGAGGGAATTTGATTTGGTTTATTTATTGTCAAGTGTATTTTGTAACAAATACAGTGAAAAGTGTTTTATCGTCTCGCCACACTCCAGCGCCATCTTAAAACATAGAAAATAAATCAAAATATCGAATATAAAGGCAGAAAATAAAAAAGTAAAGTTCAACTTTATATTCCTTCTTGTTAAGTGCTCAATCATTGGCCTGGATCTGGAGTCCTCAGGGGGCAGGAAGCAGTTGGTCAGCCTTGAGTCCCTCAAGAATAGCCACTGCTTGGCACAATCTCACCTCCAACAATGCCACCGCCACCAGCAGTCCTCCCTGGGCCAATATCGCACCACCAATGCTGCCAGGTCCCACAGTGCACCCAAACCCAACTCCGCTGCTGCTGACATCAGTCTCCACTAAGAAAGTGAGGGTGTAGAGGGACGGAGAGAGAGTGAGAATGGAGGGAGGGAGAAAGAGGGAATGGAGGGAGAGAAAGGGGAGGGAGAGAAAGGGGAGGGAGGGAGAGAAAGGGGAGGGAGGGAGAGTGGAAATGGAGGGAGGGAGAGTGGAAATGGAGGGAGGGAGGAAGAGTGGGAAGAAATGGAGGGAGGGAAACAGAGGAAGTAGAGGGAGGGAGCGAGGGGGAGAGAAGGGATGGAAGGAGTTGGAGAGGGGGGATGGAGGGAGGAATGGTGGGAGGGAGGGAGAGAGAGGGAGAAAAGGAGAGAGGGAGAGAAAGATGGAATGGAGGGAGTGAGAGAACGGAGGGAGAGAGGGAATGGATAGGGTTGAACATGGGAATGTGAGGGAGTGAGAGAGGGAATGGAGGGGAGAGAGAGAGGGAATGTGAGGGGTGGGAAGGAGAGAGTGGAAATGGAGGGAGAGAGATGAAATGGAGGGAGAGAGGGAATATGAGGGAGAAGAGAGGGAATGAAAGGGAGAGTTGGAATATGAGGGAAGAGAGGGAATGTGAGGGAGACGAAATGGGAATGGAGGCGAGAGGGTGTGGAAATGTGAGGGGAAAGAGGGAGTCGGATGGGGAACAGAGAGACAGGGAGAATGTGACGGGGAACTTGAGTTCTGAAGAGGTTGTATTAGATTTGAAACGTTAACTTTGTCTCCCCCCACCCCATGAATGCTGCCAGACTCTGCTGAGTTTCTGCAGCATTTTCTGTGTTTGCCCCCTTCTCCTGTGACAATCCCTCTTGTGCATACGCTGCTTCCCCCATTTGACATCATCGCTACTCAGGGTCTTCTGTCAAACACATTTCAGGCTGGAGATTCCACACTTCTGATATAATTGTGCAAGTTACCGAGGATGCCACAATCTCTGTCCAATATTTCCCAGGGGAACCGAGACAGCAGCTGCAATAAGTGAGGTTTTATTTACTTGGGACAATGATAAGTTTAAATGCCCACTGAATCTGCTGCTCCAATTCACCTCCGTATCACCGGTCAGTTTCTCAAGCTTCAAGAAACACCCTTTGCTCCAGAAATATTTGGATTGGCCGTGAGAGACATCAATCAGAGAGTCCACCCACTCTGCCCATTCACTCCTCTTCCTCTTCCAGAGTTTCTTCACTTCCTGCAGGGACTGAAAACCAAGTGAGGAGGTGGTGAGTGAAAAAAGAGCTCTCATACAAATTGTATCCCATAATATCCACACGAATGTTCAGGCGGTCTGACTATCCTGTGGGCGATCAGGGATGGAAATGTCTCTTATTGCTGCGTGAGAAGCCGAGAGAGCTGTTTACTCGGTGCTTTATGCAGAACTGGAGCTGTGTTTTTGATTTTGAGTGTGTTTATTGAAAGCATTTTCCTTCTGATTTACAGGCTAGGTTTTGTTGTTGAGTCATTGCTGAATATAAGAAGCTGAGGTGCAATTATCTGGGAGGTGCAAAGTGATCTCGTATTCTGACTGATTTCCTTGAGTTCTTGGTATGTTGCTGAGCGCTGGTTATTCTGTGGACTGTGAATAGTGAGTTCTCAGTGTGTGCTGTGATTTAGATGTTGCCTTTCTTTGCAAATCCCTCAAGGCCTTCCACCACTCCATCTCTGTATCCACTTCAGAAAGGGGTAAAAAATGGCTGGCATTTATGCCGAACCTTTCACAACTACTAGCTGTCCCAAAGAGATTAACAGGTAATTTCCACACTCCATTTGAAGTGTGGTCCCTGTGGTAATACAGGAAAAATGGCATCTAGTGTGCACACAGCAATAATGACCAGACAATCTGGTTTGTAATAATGTTGATTGGAATATTGTTATGATCCCTAGAGAACCATAACCTTTAAACAAGATTTGAAATCCTAATGACCAATTTAAAGCAATGTATGAGAATATTTCACTTTTATTAAAGATACTTTGATCCTAACAAACTTAACTTAAAAACTTGACTAAACCACACTAATCAACAACTACTGAACTAATTGGTTGAAAAGATTTTGCCCCTTTAACTTTTAACATGATTGAACACTCCACGCCCAGCTATCTGCAGGATCACATTTTGAGCAAGAATAGTTCGAAGCCACTAGCAGCTTTCAATGGGTTCACTTCACCCGTTTTGCTGAGTTGAATTCTGAGCATCAAAAACGATTTCTCTGAGTTCCAGAGAAGTTCTGCACCAACTGCTATCACTGAAGCTCTTTCTGACAATTGCTCCCCCAGCCTTGCCAGGATGAATCTTTCTCAGTCTTTAGATTGCCATAGGATGACTCACTGACAACCAGAGACTGTATTCCCTCCTGCATTCTGCCTGGCAGCTCTTTAAAAGAAACCTTTGTAATGTTTCTGTCTCTGTTTTACTCTCTCTCTCTCTCTCTGATGATCCACTTGATATTTTAGCCTGTGTCCTGCACACAAGTGCTGGGCTTCAGTATGGTTGAGACTGGAGATGTTCATGGAACTGTTTTCAGTTCCCTGACTGAAAGTCTACAATTGTCAACATGACATTGGTAGAAGTACAGAACTTAGCTCAGATCACCGAGCAGTTTAGATTTGTTTATTGCCTGTCACTCTACTGGAGTCTAAAGTATACAAAATGCTGCTCTTGGCTTTGCCATTTGCTAGCTGCTAATATTTCACTGCACCTCACAGATACCAGACTGTTGAGATCTGTCCTTAGTTTACTTCTCCAGTTAGGATTAACATGGTGAACTACTCACTCATCAGCTGGACGGAAGTTTTTCTTGAACTTGTTTGACCGCAAGGTATGAGGTTCCATGGGGTCAATATTGAAGACTTCGCCACCTGCCAGTGGGTTGGGAGAGTGGGCTGTTGGGCAGAGAAAATAAAGTAACTATGTTGTCTGCACCTGGTCATTATGGAGTGGCCGTGCTGTAAACAGCGTGTGTGTGACAGTCGAGTAAGGAAAAGGAAAATCTCATTCCTCTGGGCAATTGCAGACTGGCAGTCAGTCTTAGAATCATACACGTCAGCAAAGGAGGAGGAGGGATTTAGAGGAATTCATGTTGACCTTTCCTGTTTTACAGAAGGACTGCTTCGTACCACACCAGTGAACACAGGGAGGACAGAAACCACAGATAGATCCTGAACATCACTGAAGGAACAACTGCCCAACTGTGAGAAGGCAGCCAGTCCCTTCACAGCATTACTCAGCCCAGAGAACTTTTCCAAAGGTTCAACTGTTGGCAACTGATGAGGGTGAGGTTTGGAAGATGTCTGCCACTGTTGCAAGCGTGGGGACAGCTTCATTCATTCATTGAGCTTTATGAACTGACTCAGGCCGACAGGTGAGAGGCTGTTTAAGCGCGAGGAGGGCTCAACAGGCTCCGAAGATTTCCTAACACGCAAGGTGCGTCTGTTGTGTGACTGTGAACACAAGGACGGCTACATGGAAGAGAAGCCTTTCAAGTGTGAACTGTGCGACAAATCATTCTCGTGCTCATCTCACTTCCTGATCCACCAACGCACTCACACAGGGGAGAAGCCATTCACATGTGAGGTGTGCGACAAATCATTCTCTCAGTCATCACATCTCCACAGGCATCGACGCATTCACACGGGTGAGAAGCTGTTCAGCTGTGAGATCTGTGACAAAGCCTTCACCCAGTTGTCCAATCTCCTGGTCCATCGGACAATCCACACAGGGGAGAAGCCCTTCAAATGTGAGGTTTGTGATAAAGCTTTCCCAACATCTACGAGGCTCCTGATACACCAGAGCATTCACACAGGAGAGAGTCCCTTCAGGTGTGAGTTGTGCGACCAAGCTTTTACACAGTCATCAGCGCTCGTGCAACACCGACGCGTTCACACTGGGGAGAAACCATTCAAGTGTGAGGTGTGTGGCAAGTCGTTCTCACGCTCATCTCATTTTCGCGCACACGAGCGCATTCACACCGGGGAGAAACCATTCAAGTGTGAGGTGTGCAACAAATCATTCTCACGCTCATCAACGCTCCGTGAACACCAACGCCTTCACACTGGGGAGAAGCCATTCAAGTGTGAGGTGTGTAATAAGTGCTTCGCACAGTTATCAGGCCTGGTGAGTCACCGGCGCATTCACACAGGGGAGAAGAAAATATTCACATGTGAGGTCTGTAATAAAGATTTTGAGCAGTTATGGACAATGTTGGATCATCGTCGTACTCATACAGTGGGTAGCCAAGCCAAGTCTGCGACTGAGTCTTCCCACAGTCAGTAACGCTCATAAAGGAAGAGATGTTTAAATGTGAAATGTTTCATCAAAAGTTTCCCAGGCTATTGTGATTCAGTTGTGAGCTGTATGATCCTTTGTCCAGTCACTGAGTGATATTTGTGAAACATAAACACATTCAGACCATTGGGAACTGTTTACGTGTGAGACATTTGGCGAGAGCCTGTTGTATCACCAGCATGTCCACAGTAGAGAGAAACTATTCACCTGTGAAATGTAGGTCAGAAGGTTCACTTGCCAAAGTTCCTGGTCCATCAGAGGATCCATGCAAAAGAGGGAGATTTACAATAGAATTCTGCTGAAGTCTTCAAATCTTCAGGAACACCTGCTGGTTGCCACTGAAAGCTTTCTCGCCTGTGTCAATGTTTGTGAGACAGTTTGCACCCAACCCCCTGTTCTTCTGAAGCACCCTACGATGCTTACTGGTGGGAAACCATCTAAGCAGCGCATCTCCTCATCCATTCGAACACTCTGTCTGGGAGGAAGCTTTTGTGCGTGATTTCTGCAATGAGGCATTCACACTTCTGGAACATCAGCAAATCCACAGGGAGACAAACCCATCCACAGTGTGATATGTACCAGAATTGTTTCACCTACTCTTCCTTCTTTTTGGGCACACGCTGACAACTTGATGCAGACTTGGAGCCAAGCCACCTGCTTCCACTGATCTGAGAATTGTCCGTGTTGTTTACCCTCCAGAGCTTACACAGGAGAACTGATATTACAAAGCAATGTTTGTCCCAGCAATGTGTTCCTCAAAACTCTCCGAACATCAGTCCGATTGTGTCAGAATGCCTATTTAAGTTTTAACCAGATTGGTATACGCGACCAAAAGCAGGTATCAATACACAAATAAGCTCCTACATAAAGTCAGCATCTTTTCAGTGTAAAATCAGGACCGAGTCACTCACTGAGTCTCAACCCAGCCAAGAAGGCAGTCAGATGCTCAGTTATTAGAAAAATTTCAGCTTCTGATCTACCAGAACAAGCACCTGGGATGAGCACGTTTCAGTGGGAGTAATTGGGTACATGAATAGGAAGGATTTGGAGGGATATGGGCCAAATGCTGGCAAACGGGACTCAAATGAATTAGAATATCTGGTTGGCATGGATGAGTTGCACCAAAGGGTCTTTTTCCGAGCTGTGCATCCTTATGTATCTAATTCATTTAACTTTAGCATCTCTGGTCTATGCGGTGGAGAATCAACCAGGAATCCTGTTCCTCATCAGCCAGCCCAACTGGGAATTCAGGGAAGGGGCAGTTCATGTCTCGCACTGTTCACTTTCTGGGTCTGCACGTGCTGAATGGCCCCTCGAACGAATCAATGTCTACAGTCTGTACTGTAGCTGAGAATTGGAGCGAATCAGCTTGCGGTTGTAGAGCATGTTAGTATAGTTAATCCTCCTAAAATATTCCACTGAGACACAATCAAGCAAAGTAACACCGAGACTTAGAAGGGGAGGTCAAGGAGAGAGAAAGATTCAGAGAAGATTAAGGACAGAATTGTAAAACATAGAGCTTGGCTTTTAGTGCTTGGGAGTGGATGTGTCAGAATGTACCAATGGCCAAAATTGAAGGCTGATCCATATCTTAACTCGAAATAGGTACTTTGGCTTCTTTAAGTCTTTATTCCTTCGGTTAATAATAAACCTATCAATTGACTCCCAGTTTCCACAATGTTTGTGGGGAAAGCGTTTCCAGATTTCCAGTACCCTTTTGGTGAAAAAATGTTTACTGACATTACCCTTGAACAACCTTGCTGTAATTTTAATGTATTTCCCTCTCATTCTGGACTCTCTCAGCCAAGGAATGTTTTATCTCCAACTCCTCTATCAACTTATTTCATCATTTAAACATCTCAATTAGATTACCCCTTATTTTTCTAATTTAAAAGGATTACAAACTCAGTCTGTCACCCTGATCTCATCATTTAACCCTTTTAACATGATGGACATTCTGGGGAATCTATAACGCATTCCCTCCAAGGTCATTATCCTCCTCACTGAGGTGCAGTGCCTGCAACTGAGCACAGCTCTCTGGATAAGGTCCAAAACGAACTCTGTACAGCTGAACAAAACCTCCGCAAGGACACTGTTGTATTTGGTGAAAGGAAGTTGCGGGTTACCTTTTATCTTTAGGATGGTTGAGGAGTAATGATCAGTTTTGGCAGAGGAAACAGGACCAGGAGTGATTGATGTGATCATGTCAGATCTGGTGATGTTTGGAAAGACCAGTTGTGCACCAGATACACTCAGAACTTAACCTCCAGGACTTAAGAAGCAACGAGACTCACCAGGGTAAAGGAAGTAAAGGTAATCTTTGGAATAAGGCATTGGGGATGAATATAAGGAAGCAGTTAAACCAGATTCCTGGCTCCAGAATTACTGTGCTGAATGGAGGATTGAAGGGCAGAGAGTTAGGAATTAGAACGCGCTGTCCAACTCAAATCAGGTAAAAATGTTTTTGCGGAAATGGACACTGATTTGTTGACTCATGTGGCTGCTAGCTCTCTGTAACCAAATGTAACCACATTTATATTAAACAAACAAGCTTGTGCCAGTAAAGTTCAGTGTAACTTTCACCATCAGACTAAAGGTCTGCTAGACTAAAGGTCTAGTGTGACAAAGGTTTTAAAGACTATAGTACTCTGAGAGTTTAATATGATATGTGTGAATGAGAAAGGTGGACCATCTTTCAGACAGGTTAGAATCAGATCCTACTTTATTGGTATTTCAGTTTATTCATCGATGGATGTGAAATGTCACTGGTTCAGCCAGCTTTTTTTAAAATCAAGGCTGGTACTTATTACTGTCCCTAATTGCCCCGGAGATGGTGGTGGTGCTGAGCTGTTGTTTTGAACTGCTCCAGTCCTTCTGATACAAGGATAGTCAAAGTGTTTTAGGAAGAGAATTACAGGATTTTGACCCAGCGACAGTGAAGGAGCAACAGTCTAGTTCTACATCAGGATTGTATATGTCTTGGAAGGGAACTTGCAAGCTGGTGGTGTTTCCATGCATCTTTTGCCCCAATCCTTCTCAGAGGTAGAAGTCACATGTTCGGAAGGTGTTATCACAGGACCCTTGGTGAATTTCTGCGCTGCATCTTGTAGATGGTACACACTGCTGCTGCTGAGCGTCTGTGGTTTTGGGAGTGAATGTCACAGCTCGTGGATGGTGTGCCAATCAAGCAGGTTGTTCTGTCCTGTATGGACCTAGTACAGCTAGTTCCATAGCTCAGGTCTTCGGGACATTTGCTGGAATGTTGACAGAGCCCACAGCCTTCGCATTATCCAGCTTTTAACTTTATCTTGATATCACATGAAGTGAATCGAATTGGTGGAAGACTGGCATCTGTAATGCTGCAGCCCTCAAGAGTGTATTATCCATTTGCCATTTCTGGCTGAGGATGGATACAAAGGTTTCAGCCTTGCCTTATCACTGATGTACTGGGCCTCTCCATTATTCATGGTAGGGAGCACGCATCGCCAGCGAGTTGCTTAATTGTCCCCCTCCATTACGACTCAATGTGGTAGAACTGCAGAGCTTAGATCTGATATGATGGTTGTGGGATTGCTTAGCTACATCTGTTGCTTGTTTTCTCTTTTGTTTACCATTGCAAGAAATAGTGTACTGTAGCTTCATTAGGGTGACACTTCATTTTTAGGCACGCCTGATGTAGTTTGAGGCTTGCCCTCCTGCACACTTCATTGAACCAGGGTTCATCTCCTGATTATAATAATAGAGTGTAGAATATGCCAGGCTGTGAGAGTACTGATTGTTCTTGAATACAGTTCTGTTGCTGTTGGCCCACTACACTTCACGGACGCACAGTTTTTGAATTGCTTGTTCTGGTTCAAGTCTGTCACGTTCAGCACGGTGATACTGCCATTCAGTGTAATGAAGGGTATCCTCAGTGTGTAGGAAGGACTTCATCTCAAATATGGCTGTTACTCATACCAATATTGTCACGGACAAAAGTGCCTGCTAGTCCGATTGGTGACAACAATACTAAGTTGATATTTCCCTTTTGTTGGTTCCCTCACTATTTGATACAGATCCCAATGAGCAGCTACGTCCCTTTAGGACTTGGCCAGCTTGATCAGTGCTGCCAAGCCACTCTTGATGATGGCTGTTGAAGTCCCCCAGCCTTGGGTGCATGCTTTGTCCTTGGTGGATTGATTAGTCAGGCCCAGGAGCACAGTAAGTGGTAATCAGCGGGTGGATTTCTTGCCCATGTCTGACCTGAAGCCATGAGCTTTCATAGGGTTTGGAGTTAATGCTGAAGACTCCCAGCACAATTCCCTAACAACTGTATTCCACTTTTCCACCACTGCCTGGTGGGTCAGCCTTTCCAGTAGATAGGATACTCCCAGGGATGGTGATGGTGGTGTCTGGGACATTGTAAGGTGCAATTCCATGAGTACGACTGTGCCCGGGTTTTATTTGACTAGTTTTTGAGACAGTTCTCTCAACTTTGGCACGAGCTCCCAGGTGTGAGGAGAAGGAAGACTTGGCTGAGACAGGGCTGAGTTTTCTGTTGTCATTTTCAGTGCCTTGCTCAGTCAAGTTTCGTTTCTGTATTTAGAGTTCTCTGGGGTCAATACAACTGAGTGACTTCTTATACTATAGAAGATAATAGAATCACTACAGTGTGGAAACAGGCCCTTTGGCCCAACACATCCACACCGACCCTCAGAGTATCCCACCCACACCCATTCCCCTACAACCTACCTAATCTACACATCCCTGAACACTACAGGCAATTGAGCATGGCCAATCCACCTAGCCTGCACGTCTTTGAATTGTGGGAGAAAACCCACGCAGACAGAGGGAGAATGTGCAGACTCCACACAGACAGTCGCCTGAGGGTGGAATCGAACCCAGGTCCCTGGCCCTGTGAGACAGCAGTGCTAACCATGTGCCACTGTGCCACCCCAAGGAATCACATGTAGGCCAGACTAAGTCAGGATGGCAAATTTCCTTCCCTAAAGGATATTAGCAAACCAGATGATTTTTATGACAATCAACAAGTTAGTTTTTAATTAGGAATTTATCGAATTAAAATTTCACCATCTATCATGATGGAATTTAAACCTATGTCTCAAAAACCATGAGCTGGGGCTCCGAATTACTAGTGCAATGACATTACTGCTGCACCATCCTAGAGATTATGGACATATCCTCTGGACTGCTGTTCAGTCATTAACAAGTCCAGGCAGCAAGAATTGGAGGGGGCTGTTGTGCCTAACTACCAGCTTCTCTGTTGTGGTTATGTGCATGCCCTGGAGAGCAGATGGTGTCCACTGGTATGTTTCAGGCCTTCCATCAATAGTGGAAGCTATGGGCTAAGTTACGTCTACTATACCCTGATTTCACCCAGGGTTTAAATGTTTACGTTTCTTTTAGAATGTTGATTTTTTTTAAGTGTCCCTCAGGGGCTGCCTGCCTTCCTCATTGTTTTAAAGTTTACTTATTCAAAGTAATAGATCTTGTTCTGGTGATGGGCATTTGACTGATACCATACATAATGCTTGTATTCTCCTGAGTATGGTGAGGGAGTAGGGGTGAGGCTGTATCGATTCCCTGAGCTTATCATAACTCAATATTAAAATGGTGTGACTCTTCCAAAATTAATTTCATGTTTCGGTAAGAGCTTGAGTCTTGTTCAACTGCTTGTGTTATTTTAGTTGATTCAAAGTTTGGTCTATTTTAAATATTGTGACATTGTTTGTTGCTTTATCAATCTTCTATATAGGTTTATATCTCAATAAATTCAGTTTTTTTTCTCTTGATCTAACCTATGTGATTTGTCAGCATGGTGTGTTCCTTTTCAGTGAAACTCCTAGGACCCTACAGTAAGAGTCTTGTACACAGTGTATTGATCAGTGACAGTGTGGGGCTGGAATATGTCTCCATCGATGGGTTTGTAATTTCCAGCGCACAGGAAATATTAAATTTCCAAAGTAAAGATTTGCATTTATTGGTCAACTCTTGTATGCACAAGGCATCCAAAGGCAGTTTATAGCCCTTCCACACCTTAATTTACACATATTTTTCATCACTGGTTCTCTTTCACAAAGCAATTAGCACTCTTCTGCACTGGGCCTCCACACCATCTGCTCCTCTTGACCTTCCTCGGTCTCACATTTTCCAACCCTTTTCCATTCTGAAGAAGAAGCTTGTTAACGCAGTTTCTCTCCCCACAGATACTGCCAGACCTGCTGAATTTATCTAGTGTCTTCTGTGTTTCTGAAGCTGTTTTTGATCCAAGCAGCAAGTGTCAAAACTTGATCATGTGTTTATGGAGACCAGCTTAATCACTGTTAAGGATGGTCTCTACTTCGAGACGTCTGCACTGCAGGATAGGACCATAAGATGTAAGAACAGAAGTAGACCATTCAGCCCATTGAATTCAACCATTCAAGTGTGATCCTGGCTGATCAGAATTCTCAATTTCACTTTCCTGTCATTTACCCTTAATTCTTGATTCACTTACTGATTAAAAGTCTGTTTATTTCAGCATTGAATAGACGTAATGACCCAGCCTTGAAAGCCTTTCTGTCGTAAAGGATTCCATCGATCCATTACTGTCTGAGAGAAGACATTCCTTCTCACTTCTGACTGAGGTGGTATCACCTTACTCTGAGGCCCTCTGGTCCAACCACTAACAATTTCTGCACACTATCTTGTCCAGTCCCCTATGAGCCTTGTATGTTTCAAAGAGGTGTCTTTTTATCTTTTCATTGTTCAAAACTCCAATTAATGCAAGCCCAAACTACTCAACCTCTCCTGATAAGAAAATCTCTCCATACTAAGCATCAACTGAGTGAACGTTCTCTGGACTGCATCCAATTTTGTGATTGATACACAAGGGCCCAAATTCCCCTGTGCTGCAGACTTCTAAAGCCTTACTAAGGGGTGGAACGGTGGTTCAGTGGTTAGCACTGCTGCCTCACAGTGCCGTGCACCAGGGTTCGGTTCCAGCCTTGGGGTACTGTGTGTGGAGTTTGCACATTCTCCCTGAGTCAGTGTGAGTTTCCGCCCACTGTCCAAGGATGTGCAGCTGAGGTGTGAGCAGACTGGTTACCAGAGTGGTTGATGATAGTATAAGGTAGCGGTGGAGGTGAGATAGACCTTCAGTTTCGGGTAAAAGTTCGGCACAACGTCGTGGGCCTGTACTGTGCTGTACTGTTCTATGTTCTATGGTGACTCCAGATCCAATTCCAGTACCTCAGGTCGCACTCCTTGGGCAATACCTTCACGTACCTCATGTCCGTGGACCTTGGCATCTGACACCCACTAAAAGTCTGGTCAAGGAGATAGGTTTTAAGGAGCCTCTCATAGGAGGAGATCATCAACCTTCTTCTCCTCCTCCTACTTCCCCACTCCTCCCTCCCTCTCATTCCAGTTCCTCCCTTTCCCTTTCCCCATTGAGCCTCGATCACCGTCCAGATGTCCCCTACCATGGCAGACTGCAATCCCACAGCCAGCGGGATAACAAAGGAGAACTGCTGAGCCCAGCAGCAGGGAACCACAACAAATACAGGAACCCCACTGTGTTACCCTCCAGTCCAAATGGAAGGAGGGACTGGGTAATAGGTCTATATTCATGGGGAGGTGGGGGGAGGGGGAAATGATTTATTGGATGTATGCATACAGGTTACATTGCAGAGGGTGTGCCCGAGGCGAGAACAACATTAACAAGATCAGCGAACCAGGTATAAAAGTTCTGACCCTGGGAAGAGCGAACCCATGTTGAAGTTTTGTTCAGTTTTTGCTGTGCTGTCTCTTTTTTTCCTGATCCAATCCTGTACATTCCTTGACATGCAGGATTCCCTGGATTTGTTGGTCCTGCCCTTCACCTTTTTCAGGAACATGTTGACCTTGCTCTCATTGTTTTGTTATTGAATGACTTCCACTGCTCTGATGTAGCATTTCCTGCAAGTAGCTGGTCCCATTCCATTATTGGCCAGATCCTGTCTTATCATTAAAGTCAGCTTTCCCCCAGTTCAAAGCATTTATCTCTCTTCTTATTTCCATGACTCACTTAAATCTCATTGACCTTCCCATATTGACATTTCTACCATTTCCCTCAACTTAGATCCAACTCTCTTATAGAATTTTCCACAATCTAGCCTGACAAATCTTTCCTGCGTATGTTTTAACAATTCTGTTCTCTCTAAGATTTTCACACTTTGTCTATCCCAGTTAATATTGGGTAAGTTGAAATCCACTTATATTATTATCCTATTATTTTTACACTTCTTTGAAATTTACCAATATATCTGCCGTTCTGTCTTTCCCTGACTGTTTGTGGGGTCTATAGTACACCCCCAGCAAAGTGTGGCCACATCTTTTATGTTGTTAAATTCCATTCTTATGACTTCATTTTAGAAACTTTCTGAGACATCATCCCTACATGCTACAGTAATTGACTTCATGTTCCATATTGCGACACCAGCTCCTCTTTTCCAGCACCTTTTCCCCCCTTCAGTCTTCCCCGAAGATCTTGTACCCTGGAATATCGAGCTGTCAGTTCTGTGGGAATCAAGTGAAAATGGAAATTAGACGGTGCAATATCACCACCACGTGGTTACAAATGGTATTGCCGGAATAAAATTGGAGTTTTTTTCCCCACAAATGGTGCAGCAGCACCACCCAATGGCTTTTACTGGAACTGCGACAACATATTTCCCTCTTCCAGTAATCAGCGCAGAAACAGACCCTTCGGTCGAACTCGTCCATGCCGATCAGATATCCTATATAAACCTAGTCCTATTTGCCAGCATTTGGTCCATATCCCTCGAAACCCTTCCTATTCATATACCCATCCAGATGCCCTTTAAATGTTGTAATTGTACCAGCCTCCACCACTTCCCCTGGCAGCTCATTTCCATACACACACCACCCTCTGTTCGCTGTTTGTTTATTTTTTTAGACGAATCCTGATGCCCAGAGCTATTTGAAATCTAACAGCAGAGGCAGTAGCTATGTCAGACAGCAGTGCAGGTTTGTTTCTCGTTGATTCACATCCCATGAAGTCACTGCCTTTGTCTCCCTTCGTCCTTTTTAAAAGTTAGGTCGTTTTGAACCTTTCCCCTCAGAGTTCCAAAACAATGCAGCAACTTATAAAACAGCAATCACTGCTCCTAGAATTCGAGAAAATCAGCACCAACAGTGAAAATACCTCAAAAAAGGAGCAGCTCATACAGCCATAATTTTTTCCCCATCCTCCATCTTGTATTACACGGAATCCTCTCCAATCAAATTAAAAATTAAAACACGAAGTGGTGGGCATTCTCAATAAACCTGGCAGAATTTCTGAAGAGAGAAACATAATTGATGTTTCAAATGTAGTTTTATTTTTCTTCAGAACTGATTTGCAGAATTTGCAGTGTTTTACTCCACAAGTGAAATTCTGCGAGGTTGAAGAAATGTGGTTTACCAGAAGCAACAGTTTCACTTGTCTCTGACTCCAGCATCGGTAGTTCTTACTATCTCTAAACCTAAATTTACAAGTTGTCTACGGATTCATCTTGACCGAGAAATTTGCGAGAATCTCTTGTTTTTTTAAACAGATCATTCGGACACTCCAGTTCGTTCTACCATTCAATGTAACCACTTAAACTTCATTTACAACAAAAAAAAGAAATTGCTGGAGAAACTCAGCCGGTCTAGCAGTATTTGTAAAGTGAAAACAGAGGTACGGTTTTAAGTCCAGTGAGCCTCATTCAGATCACTTCAGATACTATCTCAGGCAATATCATGGCCTTATTCACTATTTAGCTTATTATAGTCCTCCAAAGTTATTGTGTTAATCGTTATTAAAATACACGAATAAGAATATTTTAACACAAGTAACTTATTTTGCATGGAGCAGGACTGCCACCTCCTGGTTGAAATCGGAACTCCATAGATTTATTTCCCCCTGCAACGCTGATTCCGATCACTTGGTGGCGCTAGAGAGCAGTATGTCATTAGAGATAGTAGGAACTGCAGATGCTGGAGAATCTGAGATAACAAGGTGTAGAGCTGGATGAACGCAGCAGGCCAAGCAGCATCAGAGGACCCTTCTTCTGAAGGGTCTAGGCCCGAAACGTCAGCCTTCCTGCTCCTCTGATGCTGCTTGGCCTGCTGTGTTCATCCAGCTCTACACCTTGTTATCAGCAGTCTGTCCATTGCCTCGTTGACATTTTCATTGCTTTACTAACTTAAAGTAACAATTGCAGGGCGCATTGCAGTTTATACCATACGCTAAAGGAACAAGAATTAGACCAATCAACCCGTTGTGTCAGTGAAAGGCACCATTAGTGTATGGAAATATTTTTGCGTTGAAAAGCTCTTCGCGATGCTGGAAATACAAAATTAAACAAAACGCAAGAAAATCTGAGCAGAAGAATAACTTTCTTCCACAAGGAAAAAAAAATCCGAAAGAATAGCGGATGCTGGAAATTGGAAACAAAAACAGAAATTATTGGAAAAACTCAGCAAGTCTGGCAGCAATCTGTGAGAGTTAACGTTTCGGATCCAATGACCGTTCAGAATTATGGAACTAAAGTTATATGGCCGCAGTCCTGTTTCTGGCCAGCGGATGGCAGTGTTGTAACATGTAAAGGACTCGTCTGTAGGAAAATTATTGCTTGCAGTACCGCTCAACGCCAGCCTGTGGTAGTATTGCACCATTTATTCACCAACAGCGATTAAAAGTGAAGAAGGAAAAACTGTCGGGAAATTACAGGTTAAGATTTGATCTGAATGCTCATTTTTGGTTCTTTAAAATGTCCAGCCTTGGGGAAGAATAACAGTATCACAACGTCATGGGGAAGGACAGAAAATGGGAACCTTCCCTTGTTTTCCTCATCCACTTGCTGTCCCATCCTAATACCAACTGAAGCCATGAGTTCCAGTTCCACCTCTTTCACTCTCACTGCTGTATCTGTGAAGTTGCTTGTCCAAAATGCACTATTGAATTAATTAAAACTTCTGCCATTAAACAATTTTAAAAAAAACAAAGTCATTGAATTCAATATGCATCAGATTAAACCTAACCTCTGAATCAGATTGACTGCAGCCACTGAGTTCTATTTAAACTTAAGCAGTGTTTCAGACCAATTTCCTAATAATCATCAAAATCACCTTTCTTCCCATCAGCGCCACTTCACCTGACTCCAGCCCTGCCTCAATTGCAATTTTTAAGGAACAAATGTATTTGTTGCAACGGTTATACATTTTTTCTGCTACAAAAAAAGAACACAACAGGAAAAATGGCCCAAGCATGACTAGATAATAACGGTAAACATTAGATCTCAACAGGAGTCTGTAAAGTTGTTTGAAATAGTAGCAAGCTTGAGAATTATTAAAATTCAGCAAAGGAGGATTGACAAGGAGGGGAGAGGGCTGAGAGTAAACTTTCAAACAGTGTAGAAGTGAACTGTTGAGGCTTTTATAACTGTTGAAATAAAAAAAATTAGTGAAGGTCCTTACAGTCTGAAAAGGGATAATTGATAATGAAGAACAGGAAATGGCAGTGTAATTGAACAACTACTTTAGTTCTGTCTTCATGGAGGAAGACACAAATAACTTCTCAGAAATGCTGGGGAACCAGCGGCCTGTTGAGAGGGAGGAATTGAAAGAAATTAGTATTGGTGAAAAGATGGCAGTGGAGAAATAATGGGATTGGAAGCTGATAAACCTCCAGGACCTGATCATTGCCATCCTAGAGTACATTAGGAGGTGGCCATAGACATAATGGATGCATTGATTGTTAGAGTCTAAGAGAAAGGATATGCAATAGGCCATTTAAGACTGAGATGAGGGGAAATGGCTTCACTCAGTCAATGTTGAAATTCTATACCACAAAATACCTGGAAGCCGAGTCAGTGAACATATTTTAAAATGAAACAGATTAAATCTGAATACTAAATGCAGAAAGGGGTTTGGAGTGACAGTGGGAATGTGTTGTTGAGATGGAGAATAATCCAGTGTCATTTTAAATCATGGACCAGGGTCAATTGTCTGATAACCTTCTCCTATTTTCTCTATTTGATTATTTGAAACACTCAATGTCTTTGTTGCCTCCGAATCTAACTACTTTTTTCTGCACAGAGGGCCTAAGCTCTGTGAACGATGTAAAGGGAGAGAGAGAATATTAAATAAAAGGTACAATTCCAATGTGGTAGGGTAGATTGAGAGTGTGATTAATAATGCATAATTGGCAGATTTTTTAAATTTCAAAAATATACTTTATTCATAAAAAACTTACCTCAGACAGTAGTTTTTCCCCCACTGCACCTTCCGGCAGCTTCCCCAAGTTTTACTGCATCCCTCAGCATGTAGTCCTGGACATTGGAATGTGCCAATCTGCAACACTTGGTGTAGGTCACCTCCATGTTCTGGAAGACCAACAGGTTTCGGGCAGACCAAAGAGCGTCTTTCACCAAGTTAATGTTTGTCTCGGTGTGTGTCCCGCGGAACGGACCATAGAGCACAGAGTCCCGCGTCACGGAGCTGCCCAGGACAAACCTCAACATCCGACCCCACCACCAAAGACATTTTTCCCTCCCCACCCTTATCTGCTTTCCGGAGGGACCACTCTCTCCGTGACTCCCTTGTCTGCTCCACACTCCCCTCCAGCCCCACCACACCTGGCACTTTTCCCTGCAACCGCTGGAAGTGCTACACCTGCCCCCATACCTCCTCCCTCACCCCCATCCCAGGCCCCAAGAAGACTTTCCACATCAAGCAGATGTTCACCTGCACATCTGC
>NC_063366.1:21460250-21476400 GCF_021869965.1 Rhincodon typus | reverse complement strand
AATTCAATCCTGGAGATAGTTGTGACGCTTCATTTCCTGACATAAACTTTAATTGAAGAGGTTCCTTTGTGCTGAGTCCATTCTCTGATTCCATTCTTTCCCATTTCGGGTTTTCTGACCCCACCATCGAGAGCAGTGAGTCCAGCTGCCTGGGCCCTAAGGTCCGGAGCTCTCTCCCTCCCTCAATCCATCAATCCCTCTCCACTTCCCTTCATCTTGTTCTGAGAACCTCTCTGCAATTCTCTGCTCCTTTCAGCTGGTTCTTCAGATGTCGCTTTGACCGAACTTTTACTGAATTGATTTACAATCTATTCCCTGCTTTCACTCTCAATATCTCTATTGCTGAGCCCAGGATCTGCTGTGCTTTGCTGACTGCTCTCTCAGTATGTCGTGTCACCGTCAGAGATTGATCCACATAAAGCCTGTCACCCGCTCCCTCAGTTCCTGCTCACTCCAGAGAATTGTGTCAGTAAATTGACAGTGTAATTCCTTGCTCCTTTTGCTAAAACACATCACCTCACAATCTGCTCAGTTAAATTCAGTCGGTCACTTGTCTGCATATTTCCTTCCCGAGGATGTCAGAAAATCACTTGTGAACATGACCGTTGTCATCGATGTGTTTTTGTTGATGTTTGAATCAATGTCTGTCCTTGATGGAAACCTGGCCGAGTAGTGATGACAATTTCTCCGTAAATGAATCCTCCCTGTCTGGCTGTACTTCCAACATGAGCCCCATCGAGGTTGTTCCGCTGGCAGTTTGGCCTTTTTCACACCTTCCCCTGACCCTCTGCTCTTTGGGTCCTCTCTCCCCCACTGAGCATCTCATCTCTCATTTAAATTCTCATTCTCTCCCACCCTTCCCAGTAATTTTCTCACTGAGGGACCTTTACTGTTTTCCTCCCTCATCCTCTGCATCAAACAACTTTCCATCTTTCTGATGAAAGGTCATCACCCTGAAACATTAACTTGCCTTCTGTCTCCATAACAGACGAGCAGACTAAGTTAGTTCAGGTTTTATTTTTTAATTTCTCATCATTGATACTTGAAGAATCCCAATCTGAGATAGAATCAGATAGTTTTACAGCACAGAAACAGGCCCTTCGGCCCATTGCGTCCATGCTGATTCTGATTCTGTTTTCCAGGCCTTGGCCTGTAGCCTTGTCTGCTATGGATTTTCAAGTGCTGATCTAAATTATTCTGAAATGTCTGAGGTTCCTGCTGTTTTAGGCAGTGAGTTCCAGATACCCACACCTTCTGGATTAAAAAAAACTCTCTTTACCTTCGAAGAAAATCCGAAAGAACTGCAGATGCTGAAAAACAGCAACAAAAATAGAGTTGCTGGAAAAGCTCAGCAGGGCTGGCAGCATCTGTAAAGAAAAAAAACACAGTTAATGTTTCGGGTCCGGTGACCCTTCCTCAGAACTGATGGTGGCTGGGAAAACGTCAGTTTATAACCACGTTTCGCTGCTCACAATGTGGTCTCCTCTACATTGGGGAAACGAAGTGTAGACTTGGTGACGGCTTTGCAGAACATCTACGTTCTGCTCGCAAAAATGACCCTGAACTACCTGTTGCCTGCCACTTTAATGCATCACCCTGCTCCCTGGCCAACATCTCCGTCTCTGGCTTATGACAGTGTTCCAGCGAAGCCCAATGCAAACTGGAGGAACAAGACCTCATTTTCCGCTTGGGGATCCTACAGCCCTCCGGACTCAATATTGAGTTCAATAATTTTAGGGCCTAAACTCTCCCATGTCCCAACCCCCTACCCCACACACCAGGCCTTGTTACCACATAGCCTGCCATTACACACCCCGTGTTGTTAGTCACTAACAGTCCCCGTTAACAACTATTCACCCTTCCAGCCTGATCATTAGCAACTCCTTTGTCTGTCCAACTGTCTCTCTCTCTCTTTGAGCTCTATCCTATGGTTTACTCCCTACCCCTCCCACCTCCCTATTTTCTGCATATAAACTGACATTTTCCCAGCCACTATCAGGTCTGAGGAAGGGTCACCGGACCCAAAATGTTAACTCTGCTTTTTCCTTCACAGATGCTGCCAGACCTGCTGGGCTTTTCCGGCAACTTTATTATTTTCCCTCTTTACCTCCTCTTTCCGTTAAAACTGACTCCTCTATGAAGGGGGAAAGAAAGCTTTGCCTTATCTAACAAGTCTATGCCCCTTAGAACTTTTTACACTTCAATCAGATTCCCTGCTCAACTTTCTCTGCTTTGGGAAAGCAACCCCAAACCCTCCAGACTATTTTCATTGCTGAGACAACAAGGTGCAGGGCTGGATGAACACAGCAGGCCAAGCAGCATCATAGGAGCAGAAAGGCTGACGTTTCAGGCCTAGACCCTTCATCAGAAAGGGGGGAGGGGAAGGGGGTTCTGAAATAAATAGGGAGAGAGGGGGAGGCGGATAGAAGATGGATAGAGGAGAGGATAGGTGGAGAGGAAACAAACAGGTCGAAGAGGCGGGGATGGAGCCAGTAAAGGTGAGTGTAGGTGGGGAGTTAGGGAGGGGATAGATCAGTCCAGGGAGGACGGACAGGTCAAGGGGGCGGGATGAGGTTAGTAGGTAGGAGATGGGGGTGCGGCTTGAGGTGGGAGGAGGGGATAGGTGGGAGGAAGGACAGGTTAGGGAGGCGGGGACGAGCTGGACTGGTTTTGGGATGCGGTAGGGGGAGGGGAGATTTTGAAGCTTGTGAAATCCACATTGCTACCATTGGGCTGCAGGGTTCCCAAGCGGACAATGAGTTGCTGTTCCTGCAGAAATAAATAGGGAGAGAGTGGGAGGCGGATAGAAGATGGATAGAGGAGAGGATAGGTGGAGAGGAAACAAACAGGTCGAAGAGGCGGGGATGGAGCCAGTAAAGGTGATGCTGCTTGGCCTGCTGTGTTCATCCAGCCCTGCACCTTGTTGTCTTGGATTCTCCAGCATCTGCAGTTCCTACTATCTCTATCTTCATTGCTGAATCACTCCAGTCCAGGAAACATCCTGGTGGATGCCCTCTCACCCTCTCTTGTGCAATCATGTCTTTCCTGCACTGCACACATTACTCCAGCTAACTAAGTAACATTGTATACAGCGTATCTACTTATTCACCATGCTGTCTCTCCATTGAGCTCACTGCCAGCTAATCCTCCCTCAATCCAAACTCCCCAACCCCTCTATCCCGAAATGTAACCCTGTGTCTTAACTCTCTTCCTGCAGCTTAACACGATAATGATGATTTCACTGCTCGCTATAATGTTTCTGGATATACTTCCTGATCAGAGTTCCTCTGCAGTGTTTGTGAAAAATATCCCACTGCGGAATGGTCTGACTTTCTGAAGCTAAAGGTAAGTTTCAGTCTGCATGATTTTAATGAGAAGTTAGAAAAAGACAGACTTTCTGAGCAACATAAACAGAGACAAGTCAGGAACATCAGCCCTGAGATTATATGATGAGACATTTTCACACTTGGTTGAAAGTGCATATGCCTTTTATTTCACTGGAATTATTAATTTAAATGGATTACACCCCGGTTAAAATAGCAGATTGCTAAAGCACGTGAATATTTTCACTTCTATTCTTTTATGAGATGTGGGAGTCATGGGCAAGCTCAGTATTTATTACTCATCCCTAATTGTCCTTGAACTCAGCGACTTGTTAGACCATTTGAGACAGCAGCACAGTGTCACCCACATTGCTGTGGGTCTGGAATCACATGTCAGCAGGTCTGGGTGGGGACAGCAGATTTCCCTCCCTAAAGGACATGAGTGAACCAGTTGTGTTTTGACCACAATATGAGTTCACTGCCATCTTATCCTCCGTTCATCTCCCTTTCATCCCAACTCCCCAGGCTGAGGGATGTTACTTGGCCAATGGAACACAAGTGCAGTGACATCAACACCGCACCTCCATCTCCCGCTGGAGGTGGAGAAACCTTGTCAAAATATCTCATCTCTCGAGTTAAAGGATAGGTGCCAGAGGATTGGACAGTGGCAAACGGGACACCCTCATTCAAGAAAAGATGTAAGGAAAGTGCGGTAAATACAGGACAGTTAGTTTGTTGTCAACAATGGATAAGGCTTTCGAGGATATAATCCAGAAAACATCAATAGTTACTTAGAAAACTTTCAGTTCATTAAGGACTGCCAGCAGGTATTTCTAAACAGTAAATGATCCTTATATAATTGATTTTATTTTGCTGAAGTAACAGAAAAGATTGATGAAGAGAGTGGGGTGGATATTCAGGCTGGTTCACAATATTGTGATTCATGGGATAGAAAGCTCAGCATCAACTTCATGAGAAAATTGACTGAAGGATGGGAAACAGAGGTGTTCCCCATGAGTCAGTGCCAAAACCACTCAATAACTTGGATATTGCAGTACAGACTAAAATATCAAAATTTGCTAATGCTGACAAACTTTAGAAGTGGCATATAATAAAGATGATGCAAATCAGTTGCAATAGGCTGTGTATAGGCTGCAGAACAGGCTGACAGGTGAAGGATGGGATTTACACAGAGTATTAGCAAATCATATGGTGCTAATGCATTTTTAAAATGCATACATTTGTGAGAAGTATCGGGGGTGGGGGTGTCACCTGCCCAGTCTTAATTGCTTTTAACGTTAGTTCTTTGAAGGTGGCCGGATGTCAGGAGAGAGAGGTGAGTAAAGCACTTGGCCTATGGTCTGTATACCTTGTTGGCAGTGATATGTACAATATCATCATCAGACAATCTGGCTCATTATGTCAGTGTCTCAATCCTGTAGTTGACATTGCTCTTTAAGAAATAGGTCAAGAACTTTTTGTTTCAGATGAGATACTTCAATCAGTTCTTTCTCATGATGCAAGGAAGACAACTGAGTGTTGTTTTGCTCCTTGATTTTCACACTGTGCTGTCAGGTAAGCAATGGAATTGTTACTGCAAATTGTTACTGACACTTCAGGAGCAGCATCGCTTCACCAGCTCAGCTAATTTAACATAAAGTTATTCACAATTAGTAAAGCATCAAATAAGGGTACTTTTCATGGGGAAGTTGACTGATCTCTCACCCTGTGTATCCTCAATCTGTTCTTTCTCTAAAAATCTCATTTAATGGTGTCATACAATCTGCTCCAATTGCAATCAGCAGCATCTAATTGCACAACTTCATGTAGAGTAAGTTCCCAGAGAAAGCCATGGATAAGGGTGTACACACACTAAGACTAATCTTATCCTTTCTCTTCATAGATACTGAGGCTCTGCTGTGTCTTTCCAGCATTTTCTCATTTCAGATTTCTATCATTTTTGAGCTTTCTTTCTTCTCATTCTTTCTGCAGCTTAGGAGTGAAAAGGTTGAAAAAAAATTGCACCTGCCTTTTCTTGTCCTCCAAATTCCCTATTGCTGTCCTCTTTGTTTCAATCCATCAACCCATGAAGAGATGAGGTCTGTTAACTCTGGCGGATGGCAGTTAACTCTCCTGTCCTTGCCCAACTGCCCCTTCTTTTATACCCCTGATGACATACAAGTTTCTTACCAAAGGATTGGTCCTATGTTGTCAAAACCATCAGAATTAAATTTCAATTGGTTTCTGGTATCTAAGTGCCTGATTCAAATTGATTGGCTAAATTCAAAAACGTGTTGTCTGAATAACAAAACAAAACTGCTGCTTGGTCTGCTGCCTGTATGGCCTTTCGAGACAGATATTTCAATTTGAGTGCTCTCTGTATACTTGTAAACTTTCAAGCTGCTGCTCACAGATATCCATTTTACACAGAAAAAGCACATCATTTTTTACAGGGACCACACAATGATTCCCCCCGTAGCATTTTACAAACACCAAATTCCAACTTCCTGCCTCCCAATCCACAAGTACTCTGCCCAACGTCGCAACAATAAATACATGCTGCTTTTGTTCCATGAACAAAACTGAAGTGTATACGGAGAGCTTGGTTGTTCAACAATGAAAGGATGAACTGCAGAATTCAGATTTCCAGCATCCACTGTAATTTACCGTCATAAAGTAAGAACTCTGCTTCATTGTTCAGTCAGAAATGAGAACCCATAAAGGAGCTGCATTTCCTGCCTCTGCCCTCCTGCTGATCACTTACCATAGTGGAGCTCAGAGTAGAACTTATTTAGGGGGTCTTGTGTTGGGCTTGCAGACAAAGTGGCACATCACTGTACATCATGATTCATTTCTTCTTGTGATTCATAAATTTGTCACTGAAATTAAAATGGCAAATAATCTTTCATTTTTTTCCCAGCTTTCCCAAACCCCAGAAAACATTTGAGGGAGAATTTAATTAACATCCCACCATTGTGTCACTCCATAAATCTCAGGTTCCTGGTCAGAATCTCCATTATGTCACCCAATCCATTTATGGAAACTGTTTAATGAACTAATCTGTGTGTGAATAAGGGTATAATTAAAGTTTCTTTTTAACAATCTTTGTTCTTTTACTATGTCTTTTCCAAACAAATAATTTTTTTGGTAGAATTAGTAAGACAAAAAAAAACAGAATTTTATTTGTGTCATTTAAAATATCTCCCTGAAGATGAAATCCTCTGATAAGAGTTCTAATTTTGCAATTTTGTATTTTGTATTTTGCCAGAGGTATTCCATGTGTTTGTACCAGACAATCTCATCACAGTCTCTGTGGGTGAAGATATTATAATAAAGTGCCAGGTTTGATGATTTACATCAGATTCAGCTTCACCAGTTCATTTATACACCAATGGACAGGATCGACCTGATGTACAGGACAAAGATTATCAAGGGAGGACAGAACTGTTTAAAGATGAATTTCCCCATGGAAATGCTTCTCTGAAACTGAAGAAGATAAAAGTATCAGATAAAGGGAATTACACATGTTTCGTTGAGTCCAAAACACACCGTGGTCAAGCAGTGATAGCTCTGAAAGTTGCAGGTTGGTCTTTCTCATTGTAAAGTGCAAATGATCACTGAATATAACACAATATTCTGAATATAGCATTTTTAAACCATGAATGGGAAATAATCAACAGCATTTGACTAGAAAATGAAAGCAACAAACCATTTGCTTGAATATTCAAGATGTTAGTAGATACTTCAAACCACTATCTACAGCTCAACCTGAAAATTATAGAATGTATATACAACAGTAGTTAAGAAGCCAAATGCAATGTTGTTTATTTTGAAGGAAAATGAAATATAAAAGTAGAGACGATTTCTGTTGTTGTGATTGTAACAAAGTCAGCCAGATGGATAACACAGAGTGTGAGTTCCCAGAGTGGGACTGTTAATCTGGTAAACTGACTGTTAAACTGACAGATATAAACAGAAGTGCCAGAGGTTCTATTCATTCTGGGACCCAGCTCTGAGGGAACTAGATCAGTGTCATGTACTGTGCAATAAAGAGAGACTTGGTGACAGGGTACCAGCCTCTCTGGAGTTATATTAGTAGCAGCAAGAGAAAAGCATGTTCCTGAATAGATTTGCTCACAATAGTCATCTTTGAGTTGGGGGAAACATTTCTGGCATCATGTGTTATTTGGGAAGCTTAACCTGTTTGATCCTGCTGTTGAAGACTGGACCCAGTACGTGGAAAAAAATGCTGTTTTTACTTCTAGGTAAATGATGTTGGGGCAGGTGAAAAGCAATGAGTAATTCTCCTGACAGTGGGTGGACCCGCAGCTTTTTCAGATATGAGGTGCTTATCTTTCCCTGAGGCTTCAGATACTAAAACTTTTCAATAGTTGATGGATTTATTTAAGGAATATTATGACCCCATGTCTCCTCTGAGACACTATCGGTGTTATTCGACAGTTTGAGAACCAGGAGAATCCTTGTTGGGATTTTTGACGAGATTAAGATGACTGGCAGAGACATGTGATTTTGGTTTAGCCCTTAATGAGATCCTGAGAGACCGTTTGTTTTGTGGGATTAACTATGCAAAAGTGCCGACTAGCTGAAGCCCAACTAGACTTCAAACGGGCACTACAACTGGCTTTATCATTTGAAAATGCGACAAGTGGAGCTTTTGAGTTACAGGATGTTCTGATGGAAGTGGACCACCTCGCCAGGCCGACTGAGTTTGGGGAACACTACTTGAGTGAAGGCAATTGCACAGCCTCACTCAGTACATATCCTGGACAGAGGGACTCTAGGTCAGCCCACAGCAAAATCCCAAACCAAAACCGGGCCTTGGCCAAACAGTTAAAATTCCCTTCAGGATCCAGACTGGCAAGCCATTGTAGTTGCTGCTGGTATACGGACTCAAGAAAGCAAAAGAGACCCACTAGGCCTGAATTGAGTAAGAGAGCTCATGGGCCAATATCCTGGAGAGTGCACACCCTGCAAAGTCCATCTGCATCTAGTTTGGAACAATTAAATTGCTTTGCAACATCCAATTCAGAACCAATCAAAATAAACATCTGGTGAAATAGTCACTCAGTTCTAATGGAGGTCTATATCAGTGCAGTTATATCAGTGCGGCTGTATCAGTGATTACAGAACCAAACTTCGACAAAATTTACTCCAGACTTTAACCCTTCAGTTTGTGTAAGGCCTCAGCTTGACTGAGAACCTATACTGGGGAACCTTCACGGATTAAGCTTGCACCTTCGGTTCTGGTCTCTTTCGATAAGCATCTGGTTCAGTTACTACTGATTGTAGTAAAAGGCTCTGGCCCAAGCTTGATGGGGAGAAATTGATTGAGAAAGATTTATCTTGACAGGCTCAACATTTTTTGATTAGAAAATGGCTGCTGAAGTGAAGTCTCAATTAAATACTGGAAGTTTTTGAGGGAGGTCTGGGGACTGTCAAAGGAGCCAAGACCACCTTGCATATTGACCAGGAAGTAATTCCTTGATTCTGCAAGGCTCTCCCAGTGCCATATGCCTTACATGCAGAAGTAGAGGCAGAAATCAGGAGGTTGGAAAGTGAAGGAATCACTCAACCAGTACAGTTAGTGGAATGGGCAGCAGAGGTTGCATTGACTGTGAGGCCCCAATGGGTCAGTTCGCTTTTGTGAGGATTTCAAACAAATGGTAAACCACTTCTCGCAGCTGGATAAATACCCAATCCCTCACATAGGGGACTTACTGGGAGAGCTGGTGGGGTGGTGGTACTTCCCAAAGCAGGACATGAGCCGTATGTACCTGCAGTTCAGGTTAGATGAGGATTCACAGAAGTCAGCTACATAACGGTTTGTACCAATATACGAGGCTGACATTTGAGGTATCATCAGCCTGTGTCATTTTTCAGTGGAAAAGGAGAACATTTTACAAAGTCTACCCCAGGTCGCCATTTATCTGGATGATGTGTTAATAACCAGGAAGAGCAATAAAGAACACTTGGAGAATCATAGAATCCCTACAGTGTGGAAACAGGCCCTTCGGCTCAACAAGTCCACACCAACCCTTGGAGCATCCCGCCCAGACCCATCCCCCTAAACACTACGGGCAATTTAGCATGGCCAATTCACCTAGCCTGCACATCTTTAGACTGTGGGAGGAAACCAGAACACCGAGAGGAAACCCACGCAGACACGGGGGGAATGTGCAAACTCCACACAGACAGTCGCCCAAGGCTCGAATCGAACCCGGGTCCCTGGTGCTGTGGGGCTGCAGTGCTAACCACTGAGCCACTGTGCTGCCCTTGGACATAGTTCTCAGACGTTTCTCCAAGGCAGGCGTACATCTGAGAAGGGAAAAATCTGTGTTGCAGATGCGCCCAAGGGACCTACTTGGGAGACAGAGTCGTCAAGACTGGGTTATATCCCGTTGGAAGATAAAGTGAGGGCAATCAAAGGTGCCCCGACTCTCAGTGTATGTTGGAGCTTTGGTCTTTCCCTGGGTTGGCGAATTATTACGGGAAGTTCAGTCATAACCTGGCCTCCATCTTGATGCCCTTACATCAGCTCTTGTAGAAGGATCACCTGAGGGAGTGGTCGCAGAGCCAAGCTGTAGCCTTTAGGGAAGTGAACAAGCAGCGAAGGTTTTGGCTCACTAAGATGTCAAGCGAGATCTTGTATTAACTTGGAATGCCTCCCCGTACAGCATTGGGGTCGTGTTGGCCCATCATTTTATAAGCGATATTTCTCCCCTCCTGAAGATACTAACTCAGACTGGGTGTGAAATTCACAAGCACTGATTTGTCTCTGGACAATACCCAAGGGGCCTGATGGAGAGGAACGCCCAATTGTCTAAGGTCCTGTAATTAGCTTTCCACCGATTTATATGTTATCAATCTTTCTATGTTTAATCTATTTTCCTAATCAACCTGTTCAGAGATGTTATTACACATTTCTGAGCAGGTAGGACTTCAACACAGGCCTCCTGGTGCAGAGATAGGGAACTACCACTGCACCACATGAGTTCCAGCTGTTCTCAAAATGCTCGCTAATTGAAACTTCCATCACCTGGCTGGATTCGTTCACCAATATAAGGCTTGGTATGGCCCCTTTCCTAGTTGAACTCTCCACATATTGTTTCTAGAAACCCTCCTGGATGCACCTGACAAATACTGTCCCATCTATGTCCCTGCCATTAAGGGAGCCTCAGTCAACATTAGGGAAGTTAAAATTACCCACTCCAACCCGCCTATTATTTTTATATCTTTCCATGACCTACCTACGTATCTGTCCTTCTATCCCACAGTGGTTATTGGCAGGCCTATCATATAACACCATCATCGTGATTGCACCATTCTTATACCTGATTCCTACCCATATGGCCTCGCTGGATGAGTCCTTCAAGATGTTCTCTCTTAGTGCAGGTGTGATATTCTCCTTAATCCCTTTTACATCCCTCTCTATCACACCTGAAACATCTGAACCCTGCAACATTGAGCTGCCTGTCATGCCCTTCTCTCATCTGAGTTTCGTAATTGCTACAACATCGCTGTGCCATGTACTTGTCCAGCTCTAAGCTCATTGCCTTACCTGTTAAGCTGCTTGCATTAACATAAATACAATTCAGATCACCAGTCCCGCTGTGTTCATTACCCTGATCCTGCCTGTTCTTCCTATGAGACTGCCGACTTAACCTCTCCCTCTTCCCCAATCACTCCACACACTGACCTACTGCCCACCCACTGCCCCTCACCCTGCCACACTGGACTAAAATGATTATGTACTGTTGAATGAAAAATGTACAATTTAAAATGAATATAAGTTTGAATAACTCATTATATGCTAATTGCAGAGTTTGGACAGCGGCCTTGGAATCATGTGGAGGAGAACAACAAAGAAGGACTTTGTGTTGTGTGTTGATCAGACGGATGGTACCCTGAGCCACTGATACAGTGGGTAGATGGGAAAGGAGAAGATGTGACAGCACAGTCTGAAACAGAATTTGTTCAGGACCCTACAGGCCTCAACACTGTCCAGAGTCGTATTAATGTCAAAAGTGATTCTGTAAACAAGTTTTCATGTTTCATAGAAAACCAGTTGTTGAGCAAAAGACGAGAGGCCCATCTCCAGATATCAGGTAGGTGTGAGTCTGGTAATCATTTTATGAGCGATATTTCTCCCCTCCTGAAGACACTAACTCAGACTGGGTGTGAAATTCACAAGCACTGATTTGTCTCTGGACAATACCCAAGGGGCAGCTTTTCATATTTAAACCTGAAACGTTGAGAAGCGAATAGACTATCCACAACACTGAAGCTGGGCCTGATGTGTCCTTACCCAATTTCCACATTTCATATTCCAGCTGTGGTCATTGGATAGAGATTAGGACCAAGGTCACTGAGTATTGTGCTTTTGGCTGAGTGTTATTATGAGAAACAAATGTTTGTTCAGAACAACACCTGGAATCTAAGTGAATTCAAGTTCTTTCAACATAAATTCTTATTAGCAATGGTATTATTTACCTGTATGACCTGAGAGGGAATCAGTAGCTGAGATTACAGCTGAAGGTTGATGAAATTATGATACTTTGAAGTAAAACCCAAATGTTTGTTTCACAGTTTTGGGTCTTGCAGATCAAATACTGATTCCGTTCTTTTTAATCTTAGATGAGTTCTTCCCCAGAGTCAATGCTTGGCTTGTATGTTTCTTGGTGTTTCTTGGCCTTGTGATTGTGGCTATTACTGTTGATGTAATAGTCCACAGAAAAGAAGATAAAAAGTTTAAAGGTAGGAGCAAAATAGACCTTTAAAACATGACATTTATGGATGTAAATTGAGATTGAAATGAATCACAATTGTAGAAGGTTCTTAATTGTCTGAAAATTATTCTGAAATGGAAAGAATGTAATGTGAAAGTCGAATTTTAATTTTTTTGCTTTCAGGATAATATCTTGTTCAACATGCTGCTTCTCTGCAAAGGAAGAAAAGTTATGTAACTGTCTCTGAGACGGAATAAGCCCTTTATTAAAGTTTCATTTTGGGAGATGTGAATCAGTGGTTAGACCAGCATTTATTGCCCATCTCTAACTGCAGTTGAGAAGGTGGTGTTGAGATGTTTTCATGATCCACTGCATTCCGTGTAATTTGGGTACATTCACAGTGTTTTATTTCTGTCACAGTGTGATACAACTGAGTGGCTTCCTGGGCCATCTCGGAGGGCAGTTCAAAGTCAAACACTTTATTATGGGTCTGTCTGACCAATTTCCTTTCCTGAAGGATATTAATGAAACAGTCAGTAACTTCATTCCCACTACTATCTAAACTCAACTTTTGATTCCACCAGTGGTTGACTCCTTTAAAGAAATTCGCTCTGAGGAAGGAGTCAGTCAGGGATGGAGTGGGACATTTGCAGGATGCGTGTGTGAACTTGCTGAGCAGTTGAATTGGGGAGCAAGCCATGTAGGATTGTGCGATGTACTCTGTAAATAAATGTTATTAGTTGTAATGAATTGGACCAGCAAATTGTAAGAAAAGTCAGACAGGTCCAGCCTCCAAAGAAAATGACACTTTTTGGAAAATTAATGCCATTCAATACAGCTACAGAAGATAGATAGGGTACAGTATGTAGAAAGGTTAAAACTGTTTTACCATGTGAATGAAATGGAGCAGAAGGTGAAAGAGATTGATTTTTTTAACTGCATGTTGGGTACAGAGGTCCAGTCTGATTTGAAACTTAATGTCCCTGAAAGCCCCTGATATCAAAACATTTTCAAAGATTGTAGACCTTACTCAAAGGACACTGTCACCCTAAGCCCCCACTGTGATTTTAGAACATTACCACTTTAATTCATGGGAGAGCCCCTCATGGCGAGACTCAAGGAGATTATGGAGCATTGTGATTTTGGACCGACTTTAAATAGAGATTGTCATTGTGTGGCATTAATCATGAAATCATACAAAAGAAGTTTTGTAAAAATTGTAAGTGGATTTTAGAAGGTTGCTGGAGATTATTTTAGGCATGGAGAGTGTGGAGAAGGGCGAGCAGGAGATACAAAGTGCTCTGAGCAGCACAGTCCACCGGTTAGGATGGGAAACTACAAGCAACAGTGGGGGTGCCCGGAGTGAAGGTGCTGGTGAAAGCAAGGGAATGGATCTAGGAACTGGAACAGCCAGAATGTACAGAAGATTAAACCAACAGCCTTGGACAGGCCCTGAGTGTGCAGAGTGTTTCCAGTGTGGGGGAAGCCAACACCCTGCCCCCCCAGACCTGAGCAGACTTAGGGACATTAAATGCTTCCGGTGCCAGAATAAAAGGACATTTCGGCATAAATTTCGGTATAAGCTGAGCTTGCCCAGCAGTGGTAAATGGAACAATCCAGCACCAGTGTATTGTATGGAATTTAGTCCTAAGATGGAGCAGACACTGGAGTTATTGTTAAACAGAAAGAATGTTATGAATAGAAGTGGACACTAGGGTCTCCACTATCATTATGGGGAGCAAGAAGGAGCCACCTCCCTGGTGTTGAAGAGTGCTGACGACATATACTGGTGGGGGTGGGGGGGGAAGGTGGGAGGTGGGGGAGGTGTGTTGGTCAGACAGTCTCTGAGTTAAACATGAGTCATGCCGAGCAGCAGCTGGAGCTGACAATGCCTCATGGGAATATGTGACTATAAACACCCACAAGGAGTTGTACCAGTTTACCCACTTGTCCTTTGCAGTTTCATCATTGTTGCAAAGTTGGGTGGAGTACTTGTGGATCGGGAGGCAAGAATTTAGTGTTTGTAAAATGCTCGGGGACCTGCTGTTTCAAGTCTCATAAAATGTCCCTCCCAATCACTCCTCCTGATGGGGATATGTTTGGTTTGCTTTGGAGGTCAGCAAGTGTTCCTTTACTACCTCCCTTTGTTCATTGCCATTGGAGATGGAGGTGGCAAAGCAGGAAGGCTTTAGAAATGATCTCCATGTTTCAGCACCCACTGAGGGAGAAAAATGTTCCTAACTAACGTACTGGAACTCTGCCCCTTAGCTTAAATCGATGCCCTCTGGACATTGATTCCTCCACCAGGTGGAAACATTTCTTCCCCTCTACCCTATCTGTGCCCCAAATAATTTTATACATCTCAATATTGTCTCCTCTCCTCCAAGGAAAACAACCCCAGACTATGCAATCTCTTTTCGTAACTAAAACTCTCCAGCCCAGTCAACATTTTGGTAAATCTCCTCTCCACCCTCTCCAGTGCAATCACATCCCTGTTACAATGTGGATTCCACAACTGCAGACAATCCTTTAGTTCTGCCCAAACCAATGTTTTATATAGTTCCAGCATCATCTCCCTGCTCTTAAATTCTGTGCCTCAGCTAATAAAAGTAAGTTGACTTCCCACGTAAATGCTGCAGTCAAGAAGGCACAACAACGCTTCTTCTTCCTCAGGCGGCTCAGGAAATTTGGCATGTCCATAAGGTCCCACACTAACTTCTACAGATGCACCATTGAAAGCATACTGTCTGGGTGTATAACAGCCTGGTATGGCAACTGCTCTGCCCAGGACTGTAAGAAACTACAGTAGGTGGTGTGCACATCCCAGACCATCACAGAAACTAACCTTCCATCCATAGACTCCATTTACATGGCTCACTGCGGTGGAAAGGCTGCCATCATCATCAAAGACCCATTGCACCCCCCCTTATGATCTCCTACAATCTCAGAAGATACAGAAGCCTGAACACTTGCACAAGCAGGTTCAGAAACAGCTTCGTCCCTGCTATTATCAGGATTCTAGCTTTAAATAATGTAACCTGCAATGTAACCTGCATGCCTCTAAGTCTGTTTGATCTGTACATTATTTGCTTGCTGTGATCTGCCTGTACTGCTCATAAACACAGCTTTTCACTGTATTTCAGTACAAGTGACAATAAAATCAATCAATCAACCTAAAGGAAGAAGTGGTCTTCTTCACCATTTTATCCACTGGCCTACGGCCTTAAGGGACCACTAGATAAGGGTGATATGCACTCCAAAGTCCCTGTGACCCTCAGTGCTTCCCAGGGAGCTATCGTTTATCATGTACTCCGTAGCCTTGTTTGTCCTGCCCAAGGGCATCACCTCGTGCTTATCCAGATTTAATTCCATTTGCCACTGATCAGTCCATCTGACCAACCTGTCCACATCCACTTGTAGTCTAACGCCATCCTCTTCACTATTTACCACCTCACCAATTATTGTATCATCTGCAAACTCAGTGATCAACCCTCCTACATTCAAGTTAAAATCATTGATATATATCAGAAACAGTGAGGGCTCCAACACTGATCCCTATGGAAACCCACTGGACATGGGAAACCCCCACACCCCCACTTGACCATCCCCCTCTGCTTCCTGCCATTCAGTTAGTTCTATATCCAATTTGTCAAATTTCCTTAGATCCCATGGTGTCTTACCTTTGCTCTCGGTCTCCCATAAGGGACCTTATTAAAACCTTGCTGAAGTCCAAGTAGACTACATCACATGCATTCCCCTCATCTACACACCTCATCACCTCTTTGAAAGTATCAGCAGGTTGGTCAGACATGGCCTCCCCTTAACAAAACCATTCTAACTATTCTTGATTAATGCCTGCTTCTCCAAATGAGGATGAATTCTGTTCCTCAGAATTGAATCCAATAGTTTCCCCACCAATGAGGTGAGACTGACTGGCCTGAAGTTTCTCTTGATTATCTCCTGCTCTCTTCTTTAATGACAGTACCACGTTAGCTCTCCTCCAGTCGTCTGGCATTCTTGTGTGGTCAGGGAGAAATTGAAAATTATTGCCAATACCCTGCTATTTCCTCCCTTACCTCA
>NC_063366.1:21450600-21460240 GCF_021869965.1 Rhincodon typus | reverse complement strand
AGGCGATTGGATACAGAGGAAGAGGAGTGAGGGGTGTGGGTTTGAATGGAGAGGAGGATTCAAAGAATTGACCAGAGGAGATCCAATCAGTGATTGATACTATTGAAATAGCAAGGCCTCATGAATTAGAAAAATTAAAATATGTCCAAGTATTTATACGTCCAAATATGTCCAAGTAATAAATCATGGATAAAGAGGACAGCTAAAAAACTCAAGATCATGAATATGTACCATAAATATAATCCCATCACTGCCTGTGTTTCATCCCAATGTGCATTAAGTGATGTATTTAACTGAACAGTTTTGTTGAAATTATATCATCACGAGAATGTCAAGTGAAAGATGAAAAACATCAATTATAAATTCTGTCAGATTTTCAATTTGAGATTTAGAATGTTAAAATGTTGTTCTGATCCCAGCTGATGGTTCTGCTGGACAAGTCTGATCTGTGTTCTGTGCGTGTCCCCGATGTGGCAGTAGCTGCAGAATCTCACTCACTAACACATTCCTGTGTTCTTGTCTTTCAGAACTACAGGAGTTCCTCACTTTGGAAGGTAAGTTATTTCAGAACCATTTCAGGAATCTGATTTACAGACACTGAGTAAGAAAATTCCAGTTTCACTTCATGGAAATCCAGGAATTTGAATATAGAGGGTGAAATTTTATAAGGGTCTGAGCGATGTGGTCTGTGGTGAGAAGTTGATGGAATTGTGTGAGGTGTCCATTGAGGCCCATTTCAATGTCACTGCCTGGCATTGAGGTGGGATCCTCACAAGGCAGCAATGCGTGTTGCCTATTAAAGGGGATTCTTGCTTGTGAAAGACCTTATTAACTGCATCCCTCACCTCATTAATATACATGCTTCTATCTCACCAAACCTGTCATACAAACGGGATACTGAGAATTCTCAACATGGAGATCCAAACATGTACCTGCTGACTTCAGCTCACTGCTCACTCCAAGGGGATCTCAATGTTGGAAATCAGACACCAACCTCTCTGGGCACGCTCCATGGGCACCGGCCACACGTAACCTATGTCCATGGACTTTGGCATCCAACATGTGCCAGCCTTGAAACACGCTCATGGCACATCTGCAAACCATTGCCCTCTGCATGTCAGTGCTGCACCTTGGGGTGCAATGGCAGCTTTCATTGTCAAGCTGCTGCAAGGACACTGTACACTCAAAGGCACACACCAAGCTCATGGACTGGGCCAAACTGCATCTCTGGATGTTTACTTGTTCTTTTAGCTCTCACTCACTCTCAGCCTATCTGGATGTTTGCAGCATTTCTGCTTTTTCATTAACATTTACTCCTTGTCCCTCAGCCAGATATACGATGCTCACAGTTCTGCCGTTTAACCCTGCTGTTTAGGAGAGACGCAGAGTCAAGGAGATGGTCAGGTTGTCAGCAGAACACAGTCAAGTCAAGGGAGGTAGCCTTCAGCCAGAGGATATGGTCAGTCAGCAGCATTACCCCTCATTAGCTGTGAGGAGTCAGCTATCAGCTAGTACCCCCCAAGCCGTACGGACTCTTACTGACTACTGGGGACTGTTTTCCTCCTGAATGAAAGAGAGGCAGTTATTAATGGAGACAAAAGTGCTCTTACTGTTGGTGTAGGTGTGAAGGTGTCCTGAGTGAGTGTGTAGGCAGCACAGAGAACAAATAGGGTTTGTGGTGTCAGGTGTTGGTGTAGGTGATGGAGAGTGAGTGAAGATGTTCCAGTCCGTAGTGAGTATGGTAAAGCATGAGCCTTGGTGGGAGGTGGGTGCAGCAGCAGAGACAGAGTGAGTGTGCGGTAGTAGAGAGAAGATGGTGGATCGTACGGTGGTGGAGTGGAGAATGTCGCTGATGTGCTGGGCATTCCTCCAGACGCTGAGACTGTACTCACCCGTGTGCCACCCTCTGACCAGGCAGGGTCTAGCATCGTGACCATCTCGGCTGGTCCTGGGGGAAGAGGGTATCTACACCACCCTGTCCAGCGGGACCTTTAGGTTCCTGTCCACAAAGTGAGGCAATAATTACCTCCTGTCTGCTCCGTCTGGGGAAAATGGCAGGAACTGTATGGGGCAGCTGCAGGCTGACATATCTGTCTGGCTGCACAACAGCCTTGTAGAGATGGCACTGCTGCCAGGGATCAGGTCAATTCTGGGATATCCCAGCAGTGGCGAGTTGCTTCAGAAATGGTGGGTGGTAGGATGAGGCTAGAACTGAATGTGAGGCTCATAGTGACACGGTCTGTAGTTAATGAGGTGATTTTGGTAAGAAATGGTGAGAAAACCTGCTGGACATCATGAAGAGAAATCGTCCATGAAACTTGATGAAACTGACTGTTAACCAAAAAAAGTTAGATTCAGCCCAATGTTCTACAATCCTGTTTGCTTTTCCCTGATTAATCTCCATCAATGGCCTAGACTATTTCACATGCCTGTGACTTCACACCCTGTTATATTTAAACAACTTCCCACAGCAGTCCCGACTGGGTGTGCAGTGAGTTAGATGTTGTTCCTTCATCTTTGGGACTGAGTGGTTCAGTGGGTCCGATCCTGTCCTTTTGCGTTTTGAAACATATTTGTGCATTGGATACAAATATTGGAATGTTGTATTGCAGAACCATCAACTTTTCTTTGTTTATTATTCTCCAATGTAATGAAATGCTCTTTCACTGTTAGCTGTTGATTATCCAGTGGATTAGATGCAGCTAGTTTGATGCAGTGCTTCCTTAATTAAGCCTTTTGTTATCTTTATGTAATTATTCTTTCCTATTTCCTGAAAAATATACTTCAAGTTAGGGGACAGAATACAGAATGAAACAGCATAATGTTCTGGATCAATGAAAACAACAAATTAATTTCATTATTACTCTATAAACTATATGTTGTATCTTTTCCTTTATTTGGATGTTTTCTCTTTTTTTAAAACCTCACTGATATTTTTTCTTCCTTCGAGAATGAATTTAGAGAGGTTTTGCTGATTGGATACTCTGACCAAGGTAACAGCTGAGCAATATGTCACTCGATTTCACTTCCTCCCCAGTTAGCCAATGAAAAGCAGGAAGAGTCTCCACATGACAATCAGAATCTGACTGTCTGTCCAAGGGACATGTTACCACAAAGAGCACCTTTCAAACATGCACGAAACAGGTGGAAGTAGCTTGATGGATAGGTTCAGCTGTCAGAGTTTTCAGCTCCCAATGTGTCACTGGGGCAGAGTTGTAATGTAATAATCATGGGCTGATCATGAGATAGAAATACTGTCAACACTTCCCAATATTCCAGTCCCAGTTCCCGATCAATGTCAGTCTTTACATCAATGGGATAATTATGTTGAGATGATCAGAGCATTTGATCAAAAGGATAATTGAAAGGTTCTGGAATTATTCAACGGTTTCGGCAGCATATTTGGAGAGAGAAACCAAGTTAATCTTTCAGGTTAATGACCTTTGTCTGCACTGGAAAAAGAGATGTATCGGGTCTTGAGAAAGTGCTGAGGTAGGGGGAGAGGGAGTTGGGGAAGGGGAAAATGTGAAATGAATGGACTAGAAGGTTCATAATAGGGTGGGAGGAAGGAGTGATTCAGTGGTGCAAGGAAAAGGAATCAGTAATGGGAAAAGTTGTTACATCTCACTGAGTTAGTGTACTGGAAATCAAGTCCTGCTATTTCTGGAGTCATCACAAAAGCTAAAGATTTTTAAAAGTACACAATATTTCCCAACTGACCTGTCCTATAGATGCAGGTTGACATAAGGCATAGACCAGCTTTCTTTACTTGACAATAATTAATTATTACAGGTAAACAGACTGTAGCTACAGGTAAACAATTATGAACCATTGGCATATAATGACTAGTTAAGACTCTAATCTCCTTATAAACTATTCCTTCTGTATCCTCCTCACTCCAACCCACACGCACACACAAACACACCCACACACACAGAGAAAGAAAACATGGGTGTTCATGTTCACAGGGAGCTGCTGAGATAACTCTTGTGCTGATCTGAACACTGCTCTTGATCTTCCTTCAGATGCTTCCATTGGTTAGTCACAGACCCAGGGTGTCCAGTTCACACTTACAAAAGGTCTCTGACTTATTCATTACAGCCACAACTTGCAGAAACTGCTGAAGGAAAACTAAACACACTTTCTTCAGGTTTAAAATAGGTTTTGTTCCAGAGAACAGAGAGAGCTCCTGAGCTTGTGAAGGTCCATTGATGTCTCTGTATCTTATTGAAAGCCTCAAGCGGTTCAGCATTCTGAGAACGAATCACATTATTGCTGGAGATAGTAGGAACTGCCGATGCTGGAGAATCTGAGATAACAAGGTGTAGAGCTGGATGAACACAGCAGGCCAAGCAGCATTAGAGGAGCGGGAAAGCTGACGTTTTGGGTCTGGACCCTTCTTCAGAAATGGTCCTTCTTCATTTCTGAAGAAGGGTCCAGACCCGAAACGTCAGCTTTCCTGCTCCTCTAATGCTGCTTGGCCTGCTGTGTTCATCCAGCTCTACACCTTGTTATCTCACATTATTGCTGGCATGCTTTTGTCATTGAACTTGCCACTAACCTACCACCCAGTCAGCGACTTGTTATCGGCTGAGACTGTTTTTGTTCAGAACCATGACACCAGCTGGTTACGCATCTTCTCTGGAAATAAAATAAGAAAATGCTGAGGAAATTCAGCAGGTCTGGCCTTGTCTGTGGAACGAGAGAAACAAATGTCTTGGGTCCATTGTGACTCTTCTTCAGAATGTGTGTATCACAAAGAACAGTAATATCAGACGAGAAAGGTTAACTTTGTTTCTCTACCACAGGCCTGCTGAGTATCTTCAATCATTTCTGTTTATATGTGAGATGAGGTGTAAATGAGAATAGCAGAATCATTACCAACATTGCCATCTAAAACAAAGTAATGGTGCCGGGGTTTGATCTGAAATGGAGCCACGGTATTGAGTCTCAAAGGCTGCAAATTTCCTGAGATCATTTGTTCCATGTTGTTAATGGTTGGTTTGGAGCGCAGAGTGATGGTGCAGTCTGAGTGAGGGCATTACTTGTTCCCAATGTGTGAACTTACAGCTGATAGTTTTAACTGACAGTCAACAAGAAATGTGAGATCTTAAATATTGTTGTTCCATGCAGGATGCAACGAAGTGGAACTAAATTGTGGTAAGTACAGAACTATGTTACAATTCAATAAAACTGACCCTAAAATGGCATAAATATTGATGTACACTTCGGAATACTTCATGGAAATATTAAAAATGCTTATCTAATTGGAACAATCTTTATTTTTCCCAAATATAAATATTTAATTTGGCTTTTCATTTCTGCTGAAATATTTTGTTTCATTAAAATTACCAATATGTGTAAATTCTGTCTATTATTATACAGTTGTGCATATATTTCCTGAATTCACTGGGCACTTGTGTGTATATTCACATTGATAAAGACATTCTATTGCAGGAATATTTTGATTGCACAATGTTTGTGGAATGAGTTCACTGGTGCCTCTGTGTTTCAGGACATGATGAGATCAAGAGGCTGAGACAAAATGTTGGTCTTGGTTTCTGACGATGAGCTGAGTGGGAGTGGGGCAGAGGGTTCTGTCTTACCAGCTCATGTCATTTGGGGTCATTGTTGTTTATGGTAATTGTGTGGGTTGATGTGTTCAGAGGGACAGTGCTGATCGGTTCTGTAAAATCAGACCCTCGACTGCTTGATAGTTTCCCCAGTTCAGGAAATGTCCCACATACGGTTCTTGCAGGTTTGCTGAGTGGGGGGGCAGGGGCAGTATTTCACAGAGGGGAATGAATTAGTTGCAGCCAATAACAAGAGTTGTGCCACACTGTTCATTGGACAGTCCGTGTCAGTACTGAGCTGCATCCTGTAGAATTGCAGGAGGAGCCCAGCTCTGCGTGATCTGCTGCTGTTCACACAGTTCAGTTCATGGGCAGGGGGTCAAACCCTGAAGGAGGCCCGTCTTGGTGGAAACATTTTCTTTTAACGTTCTGCTACTGAGTGTCATTTTCCTCTGAGTCACTGTCAGATTTTACTGGGTCAGTGTAAGTTTCCTCTGGGTCAGTGTCAAGTGTCAGTCACTCCATCTCAGTATAGTCACACTTCAGACACTTCCACACTTAAAACCACAGGTTATATTGCCAGTGAGGTCAGTGTGAAATACAATCTCAAATACTATCAGGAGCTCACTCTGGGATCTCAGGTGGAGAACTATTCAGGACCAAACTGTCAGGAGCACACTGTCAGGAGAATTGCTCACTGTGTAGAAATGTGAAGAAACCCTTGAATTTCTATCGCACCTTCCACGACCTCTGGATATTCCAAAGTTTTTTGCAGACAAGGAAGTGTTTCTGAAATGTAGACCCAGGTTTTCCATGAGCCAGGGAGTTTGTTATTCCAGTGTAGATGGGAGCTGCACATGGGGACTCTGCACAATCCCCATCAAAACACACTCCGAGTAAATGGGCCGGGATACTGAATTTTTCAGTCAGCAATTCCTCTCCCCCAGATCCCTCCAAAAGTACCCATTTAAATAAGAGAATTCCGAGGGTTCCACTGCAGTTAAGCAAATAATTAGTCAGGAAAAGTTAGACCTGGTTGAATTCCTGAGTAGCTATTAATCTGACTCCCAACTTAACTCACACTCAACTTCACCTTCCCATGACGTCACCCTATACCTCTGGGATATGACTGTCCCTAGCACTGGACCTGACCCCCAACTCCACTCCCCTCTCCTACTGGACTTGATTTCACCTGCCGACCCTGACCTACTCCAAAAATTTCCATCACTTACCTCATCCCCTGCCACCTTGTACTTTGGCACCCTACTCATCTGGCACCCTATTCACATGTCACCTTACCCTCACAGCACCCAGATTTTACCATCACAGCGAATGCTGGAGAAACTCAGCAGATCTGGCAGCATCTGTGGCAAGAGAAACAGAGTTAATATTTCAAATTCAGAGATGCTTCTTCAGAACTGAATGATGATGGGAAATGGGTCCTTTTTTATACTTTTTATAGAGAGGGTGAGACAGAAGGCAGATGAAATAGAGACCTAGTGCAAAAGAAAAGGGGTTGTTAACAGTGGACAAAGGGAAAAAAAAGTGATGTATAAAGGATCTAATGATATGGGTAGGTCATTTAGGACTGAGAAATGGAGAAATTTCTTCACGCTGAGAGGTGAGCCTGGGGAATTATCTGCCACTGAAAGTGGTTGAGGCCAAAACACTGAATGTTTTCAAGAAGGAATTCGGTATATTTCTTAGAGTTGAAGCTATCAACGGGAATGGTGGGGGCGGGGGGAAGCAGGGACAGGGTACAAAGCAGGATGAGCAGCCATGTAAAGTGTCAGAACAATCACGAATGTCAGTGGAAAGAGACTGAACAATGACAGAGAAATAGAGTCAAGGAAGAGATAAGTTCCATGGGGCAGGAACAGGCTGAAACGATAGAATAAAAACAGAAGTTGCTGGAAAAGCTCAGCAGGTCTGGTAGCGTCTGTGAAGAAAAAAAATCAGAGTTAATGTTTCGGGTCTGGTGACCCTTAAGCCAGGGCAGGCCTGTTTGAGGATTTTGGGGAGGAGGTAGAAGGGGGCTGTGTCGACTTGAGGGACAATAACCTGGAAAACTGTGAGGGATGAGCTAGGGATTAGATTTCTAGAGGAGATGAGGTGACAATCCTGGAAACATCAGCCTGATGTTCAGTGGTGGGGCCATGATCCAGGGAGAGATAAATGAAAGTGTTGTAGCCTCTTTTTCATTGGTGAGGTCAAACGCAGAATGAGTGGCTGGTTTGAGGAACACCTCCACCATGACCATAAGAATAACCCTGACCTCTCAGCTGTGATCAGTTTAATAATGCGTCTTGCTCTTAATGGAGCATTTCTGTCCTGAGCCTGCAGGCACAAAAACAAGCTCAAGAAACAACATGTCATTTTCTGCTAAGGCATTATGCAGCCTTGAGATCTCAACATTGAATTCAATAACTTCATAAACTGACATAAAACACAGAACTTCAGATGCTGGGGATATGAAACAAAAATCGAAATGACTGGAGAAACGTAGCAGATCTGGCAGCATCTGTGGGAAGAAAGCAGAGTTAACGTTTCAAGTCCACTGATTGTTCATCAGAACTGTTAGCAGCTTGGAAAATGTGGGATTTATGCTAAAGATCAGGTTGGGCTAGCAGAGGGGTGGAGAGAGCAGAGCAAATATGTGGAGATGGAGCCCAGAGAGAGAAAGAGGTGAAAGGAAATAAAAACCAAAAGAACTGTGGGTGCTGTAAATCAGAAACAAAAACAGAAGTTGCTGGAAAAGCTCAGCAGGACTGGCAGCATCTGTGAAGAGAAATCAGAATTAATGTTTCAGGTCCAGGGTGACCCTTCCTCAGAACACAAGAGATGAAAGGGCTAGATAAACAAAAAGATTATAGATAGCAGGCCTGGACAGAGAGAAGCTGAATAAGTGATAATAAGAGCTAAAGGTATAAGAAAATGTGAGAGCTGAAATGAATGCAACCCATATAATGTGATCAGAGATAATAGGAACTGCAGATGCTGGAGAATCCGAGACAACAAGGTGCAGGGCTGGATGAACACAGCAGGCCAGGCAGCATCATAGGAGCAGAGAGGCTGACGTTTCGGGCCTAGACCCTTCATCAGAAAAGGGGGAGGGGAAGGGGGTTCCGAAATAAATAGGGAGAGAGTGGGAGGCGGATAGAAGAGGGATAGAGGAGAGGATAGGTGGAGAGGAAACAAACAGGTCGAAGAGGCGGGGATGGAGCCAGTAAAGGTGAGTGTAGGTAGGGAGTTAGGAAGGGGATAGGTCAGTCCAGGGAGGACGGACAGGTCAAGGGGGTGGGATGAGGTTGGTCGGTAGGAGATGGAGGTGCGGCTTGAGGTGGGAGGAGGGGATAGGTGGGAGGAAGAACAGGTTAGGGAGGCAGGGACGAGCTGGACTGGTTTTGGGATGCGGTAGGGGGAGGGGAGATTTTGAAACCTCAGGTGACCTCCCATCCACGGCCTCCAACCTCATCGTTCCCCAACCTCGCACTGCCCGCTTCTATCTCCTTCCCAAAATCCACAAACCTGAATGCCCTGGTCGACCCATTGTCTCCGCCTGCTCCTGCCCCACCGAACTGATCTCCAACTATCTAGACTCCATTTTCTCCCCCTTGGTCCAGGAACTCCCTACCTATGTCCGTGACACCACCCACGCCCTCCACCTTCTCCAGAACTTCCAATTCCCCGGTCCCCAACACCTCATTTTTACCATGGACGTCCAGTCCCTCTACACCTGCATTCCGCATGCAGATGGCCTTAAGGCCCTCTGCTTCTTCCTGTCCCGCAGGCCCGACCAGTCCCCCTCCACTGATACCCTCATCCCGCTTAGCCGAACTCGTCCTCACCCTCAACAACTTCTCTTTCAATTCCTCCCACTTCCTACAGACAAAGGGGGTAGCCATGGGTACCCGCATGGGCCCAAGCTACGCCTGCCTCTTTGTAGGTTACGTGGAACAATCCCTCTTCCGTACCTACACCGGCCCTAAACCCCACCTCTTCCTCCGTTACATTGATGACTGTATCGGCGCCGCCTCGTGCTCCCACGAGGAGCTCGAACAGTTCAT
>NC_063366.1:21435123-21450200 GCF_021869965.1 Rhincodon typus | reverse complement strand
AGTTGAGACCAGGATAAGATCAGCCATGACCTTGTTAAATGGGCAGCTCTGCCTCCTTCCGCTTCTAATTCTGACGCTCCTCTGTTGAAGAAGAATGATATCAGACTTGAAATATGAACTCTGTTTCTCTCTCCACACACAGCCAGAGCTGCTGAGTTTCTCAGCTTTCTCTGTGTTTGTTTTAGATTACCAGCATGAGTAGCATTTTGTCTTTCCCCAAATATTACATTTACCTCAGGGATTTACCTGTTCACACGAGCTGTTAAAGTAATTGTCTGTGATACTGGACCTTTATATCACAGAATACAGAAACTGACTGCTGTGAGAAAGGGAGCACGATTTACCTTCCCCCGATTCTCCTGCACTTACAAGGGACTTATCAGATTTGAAATCCTGCCCTCCATATCTGTGCTAACCATGATGCCATTCTAAAATAATCCCATCTGCCTGCACATGGTTGGTATCCCGCTGTTTCCTGAAGGAGATCTGATCTGAATTTCCTGTCAGAAATGCACAGCTTGATTTTCAAGTAAATAAAGGGGCAGAGTGTTAATCTAAGTGTGATTGTAACTCCTCAGAAAATCCAGACCAGTGTCATTGATTTAGTGTTGGAAACATGGCAGTCAAACTGCACAACTCTCCACCTCCCCTGTCCCGAACCCCCGCCCTATCCCAGTCACATTCCTCACTACCCCCTCAATTTCCCAATGGGTCCCTGCACCACTCTCAACCCCAGTATGTTCTCTCACCGTCCTAATACCCCATTGACTCCTGTCCATCTCACCTCACCCAGTCCCCTGTCCTGCCCTCCCATTGACCAATACGAGAGACTGTCCCTTCCCAGATTCCCCCAACAAGACCCCTCCCGTACTCCAGACACGAAACAAGACTACTCCAATCCCAGGGAGACTCCAATCCCTGTCTTCCCGGGAACCCCTCTGCTCCCCCTCGGCCTGGACACCAATCCCACAGCAAACCTGCTGCCCCTTCATCTTCCCCAATCCCACACATGACTTGCTAACTCCTGCCCGAACCACTGACAACTTCCCAATCCCCCAGTGAATCCCATTCCCTTACACCCCATGACTGCCCTCCCCATTGCCCTCAGCATTACCCCTCATCCTCCACCTGATGCCCCCATAAGACAACATCCCCTCCCCAGGACCTTCAGTGAGTCCCCTCACAATCCTTGATCCACAAATAACACCCAAGCCCCCGACATCCTCACCCTCTCCCCAACAGACACACACACACATTTCCTCCCAACACAAACATTCCCACCATCCTCCTCCCTCCCATACACACACACACACACACACACACACACATGTTCTGACACATACCCAGGTACCGTCTGTAATTCTCTGTTTTTATCTCCCAGTCTCTGTGACCGTGGATGTGGAAACAGCGAATCCCGAGCTCGAGGTGTCTGAGGATCTGAAGAGTTTGAGATGGACTGGGACCTGGAGGAGTCTCTCTACCAGTGGGAAGAGGTTTACAGAGTGGGATCAGAGGGATTCACATTGGGAAGGCATTACTGGGAGGTGGAGGTGGTGGGGAATTGGTGGTGGAGACTGGGAGTAGCCTCAGAGTCTGTGGATAGGGAGGGCTGGCTCAGTATGATCCCGGAGAATGGATTCAGGACCATTGAGCAGGATGAGGGCCAGTTTTTTTATAAACTCCTTTCCTCTATTCTGTCTCTCTGACGATCACGTCCCCAGGAAGGTGGGAGTTTATCTCAGTTATGAGTCTGGGACAGTTTCATTTTTCAACACGGACATCATGTCCCATCTCCACAGCTTCACTGGGAATAAATTAACTGAGAAACTTTATCCTTTCTTCTGGACTTGGCACATAAACCAGGTTCTGAGAATCTGCTCCTGAAGGGCCAGGGCCTCAGGGTCACCCTGACCTCACAATGACCTGACCCCAGTCAGAAACCTCCTTTGACAAACTGTTACTCAATGTGTCATTAAATTTTCAATTTATACTTTGTAAAGTCAGACTGTAAATAAATTCAATACAAATTTAAATGTCAGATGACTGAAATAAATAAAAATGTTGTGTCTATCCTTCCTTCATTTACTTCCTGCTTCAGTCCCACCCTCCATCCCTTCACCTCTTTCCCAGTCTGGGTCTGGGATTTCTCTGTGTTTCCATTTCTCGCTTGGCACCCGAAACATGAAATCCTGAGGGAGAAATCCAAACACTGAAGGGTGACAGAGCTGTATTTCCATAGCATGTTCTATTGAGCTCCCTGTATCATTGGGGAGGGGAATTACACAAAATCCACTCTCTCCCAGGATTTCCAGCATCCCCAGTATTTAACTCCAGTTGTCTGTGCACAGATGCTGCCTGACCTGGTGAGGAATTGCAGCATTTTTTGTTTCTGCTGCGACACTTACCACCTTTTCTCCAAAACATATGTAAAGAGTAAACACATTCCCAACAACTGCTCGTCTCTGAAAGTTTTTGCATTCAATTTTCAGTGAATTTACAAATTGATCGATGATCATCGGAGTCTTGTCAGCAACATGATACATAACTGCCTAGGCCTGGCGGGACACGGTACTGCGGCCCAATATCATTCAGTGGCGAACACATCCAACAGATGGCGGTGTTACACAATCAAAATTCTGGGTTTGCTGCAAATCTGAAAATGCTCCTAACCCTCAACAGGACAGGCAGCGTCTGTCGACAGAGAACTGAGGTAACAGAGTTAAATATTGGGGATGCTGGAAATCAAAGATAAAAATCAGAGTTAAGATTTCGAGTCCAGTGACATCTCTTCTGCTCGAAACATCCCCATTTGCCAGCATTTGTCCAATATCCCTCTAAACTCTTCCCATTCATGTTGCCATCCAGATTCCCTTTAAGGGTTGTGATTGTACCTGCCTCCAACACTACCTCTGGCAGCTCATTCCATACACGCATGTCCCTCTGCGTGAATAAGTTTCCCCTTAGGTCCCTTTTAAATCTTTCCTCTCTCACCTTGAACGTATGCCCTCGAGTTTTGGACTCCCTTACCCTGGGGAAAAAGACCTTGGCTATTCACCCTATTCGTGCCCCGCATGATTTTTTAAACTGCGATAAGGTCACCCTTCAGCTTCTGATGGTCCAGGGGAAAAAAGCCCCAAGCTTCAACTGCAGCAACATATTTCCCTGTTCCAATATCAGCAAATCAAATTAAAAATTAAAGTCAAAGAGATGGAAATTCTCAAGAAGTCTGACAGTATTTGTGGAGAGAGAAACAGAATTGATATTTCAAATCGAATTTGATTTTTCTTCAGAACTGATTTGCAGTGTTTTCCCTTAATTCCTCTCAAATCAAATGTTGCTCAGTTGAAGAAATGTGGTGTAATTTCTTGATGCAACAAATCGACTTGTCAGCAAAACAGGAAACTTAAATTGACAAGCTGTATACGAAATCATCTTAACAGAGTCATTTCCGAGAAACTCTGACTTATTAACAGATCATTAGACACTCGAGTTGGTTTTGCCATTTAACGAGACACTCAACTTCATTCACAACAAAAACAGAAGTTGTTGAAGACACTGAGCAGGTCGAGGAGCCTCTGTGGTGAGAGAGAGGCACAGAATTAACGTTTCGGGTTCAGAGACCCTTCTTCAGATCACTTCATATCCTATCTCAGAGGCAATATCACAGCCTTGTTCACTGTTTAGCTAAATATACTTTCCAATGTTTTTTTAACTGATGTTGGCTAAAATAGATGAAGAAGAACATTTTTAACATCAGCGTTCGATTTTTGCGTGGAACAGGCCTGACACCTCCTGGCTGAAATCGGAACTGCAAGGTTGTTTCCTGCAATGCCGATTCCGATCACCTGGTGGCAATAGAGAACCGTGTGTCTTGTCTGGACATTTTCCATTTCATTGTTTTACGAACTTTAAACAATTATTACAGGGTGCATTGCAGTTTGTGTCAGTGAATGACACCATTAGTCTGCGTAGATGCGTTGTGTTGTAAAACTGTTCGATGTTGGAAATACGTAACCAAACGGAACATGTTCCATTTCCCTCCTCCTGTACCACATTCAAGGCTCCAAACTCTGCTTCCAGGGAAAACAGCGATTCGCTGTGCTCCTTTTAATTTAGCATTCTATATTCTCTGTTACTGTTAGCATTGCTCGTTTAGGAGACCAAATGGGAAATGGTTTGCCTGACTTTGAGCTTTTTGTCACAATCTTAGTCGGACCTTGAGACAACAAGGTGTAGAGCTGGATAAACACAGCAGGCCAAGCAGCATCAGAGGAGCAGGAATGCTGACGTTTCGGGCCTAGACCCTTCTTCAGAAATGGGGGAAGGGAAGGGGGTTCTGAAATAAATAGGGAGAGAGGGGGAGGCGGATAGAAGATGGATAGAGGAGAAGATAGGTGGAGAGGAGACAGACAGGTCAAAGACGCGGGGATGGAGCCAGTAAAGGTGAGTGTAGGTGGGGAGGTAGGGAGGAGATAGGTCAGTCCAGGGAGGATGGACAAGTCAGGGGGTGGGATGAGGTTAGTAGGTAGGAGATGGGGGTGCGGCTTGAGGTGGGAGGAAGGACAGGTGAGGGAGGCGGGGACGAGCTGGGCTGGTTTTGGGATGCAGTAGGGGGAGGGGAGATTTTGAAGCTTGTGAAGTCCACATTGATACCATTGGGCTGCAGGGTTCCCAAGCAGAATATGAGTTGCTGTTCCTGCAACCTTTGGGTGGCATCGTTGTGGCACTGCAGGAGGCCCAGGATGGACATGTCATCTGAGGATGATGCATTGGATCACCATACCTCTTCAGCCATTGATTTATCTCCCCTATTGTTTTATTCCTTCCCACATTAGAATTTGATCCTGGAAGTAAACCAGAGATTATTACTTTTGATGTTTTGTTTTTTTTAAACCTTTGACCTAACCTCTTATATTCACTCTTCAAAGCTTTAACCCTTTCCCTAATTATGTTATTCCTATCAATGTGTACAACAACTTCCGGCTTCTCAGTCTCCCCTTTGACAATATGCTTCAAACATTTTGAGACATCCTTTGTGTTGGCACCAGCAAAGCAGCAGACTATCCTAAATGTATTCTCACTGCCACAGAATTTTCTGTCTGTGCTCCCGACAGGAGAATCATAGAACCATAGAATCCCCACAATGTGGATGTAGGCCATGCATTCCATTGAGTCCATTGAGCATCCCACCTGAACCCACTTCACTCCTTCCCTATCCCTGTAATCCGGCATTTCCTGTGGCTAACCCACCTAGGCTGCACATCTCCGGACACTATGGGCAATTTAGCATAGCCAATCCATTGAGCCTAATAAGGAGAGTCTCCTATAACAATTATTCTTTTAAATCTCGACAAGCCCGGCTTAACATAAGATTCATTCTTAGTGCCCAAGATCTGACTGCCACTTCTGTTTTCTTCTGAGAGACTACCTCTTTCAACAGAACCAAAATGGAATATCTGTTTGAGAGAGGAATAGCTGCAGGAGACTCTGAACTAACTTCTTACCTTTCCTGACAGTCACCCATCTATCTGACTGATCCTGCTGTGTAACCACTTCGCCAAATCTGCTGGTTATCACACTCTGTGTCTCTTGTATGCCCTCAGTTACCCTCAGCCTAAAAAGCTCTCAATAGCACCTCATATATAAAAATAAAGTACCTTTCCTTACCCACAGATTTAGTAGTAATGACACAAAAATAGAAAAAATACTTAAACATATAAATATTAAAAAAATCAAGCACTCAACTAAACAAACGACTGCTCCTCAAGTAATCCAACATTCAAATTTCAATCTTCAGATAAAAAACCTCTCTCCAGAGATGTCCACGTGTCGGCCTCTCCTCAAGCTCCGTAGACAAACAATCTCTTCACTTTTGTGTATATTCTATTTTACGTAATTTATTAAAAAACATAAAAAAGCTCTGCAGATCAAAACTTGAAAAAAAAACACAAACTCTGTTGGAAAAAATCTCTTCCTTCACGATTGTGAACAATCTCTCCTTTTTTTGTTTTTTGGGGTTATTTAATTTTTTTGACGTATATTTTTAGAAATATAAATGTTTACATCTACAAATCAATATTTGAGAAACACATCATGGGTCCTCCTATACAAACTCCATTTTAAAAAAGAAACCTCAGTTCTTCGTGATATTTTGGAATTATTCGGACTTTTCAAAGATCCAAAATGATTCGAAATAAAAATCTTACTTAACCTGTCCGACCTTCCACCCGATCACACATCTTCCAAAGTGTCGTGATTGGAATGAGGGCCAGGTGGATTTCATTGACTATAACCCTGATTGGGGCCGTTAACTTGGCCAATCAGGGAGCCCTGGCTGACAAATATAAGCAGGAGATTCAGAGAGTCTTATCATTGTAGGGACATGCTCTGAGCTGGCTAGTCAGAGCCTGTGTAAGTAAAGATTGCCTTGGTGACAGGAATGTTTTCACAAGGAAGGTCATAATGGACTCTGTTTCTCTCACCACAAACACTGTTAGACCTACTGATGTTTCTCCAGAACTTTCTGTTTATATTTCAGATTTCTACCTTGCAGTACTTTACTCTTATATCATGACTAACCAATAAAGTCATTTCTGGATTACCCAGCTGTGTGGTGGACATTGATGACCTGGTGATTTTCAGTCACACATGCAAGGAACATTTGCAGCATTTATCAGAATTATTCCATTGACTTTGGGAGATGGGCTTGCTGATAAACCTGGCCAAGAGTGTATTTACCAAAGCCCAAGTCATGTTCCTGGGCCATAGTATCGACATGGACTGGTGGCCCCATGGAATGTGAAAACAAAGGTTATTAGGGAGCTTCCCATACCATCAATGAAGAGAGCAGTGCTATGATTCCTGGGATTGAGTGGGTTTTATCGGAAATTCGTACCAAATTTGAGCAATGTGGTTGCTCCACTGAATAACTTATTGAAGAAGTGCAGAAAATTGCAGTGGACTGTGGGGTGTTCAATGGCATTTGACAGCCTGAAAGCTGTGTTAACCACTGCCCCAGTATTAGCCACATCTAATTAGGCAAAGCCATTCAAGGTGGCTATCGATGTGAGTGATGTAAGTGTCAGCGCTGTACTCTTACAAGAAGACGATGAGAATATGTAAAGACACATTGAATATTTTTACAGAAAATTGAATACTCATCAACAGAAATGATTGAGAAGGAAACCTTGAGATTGGTGTTGGTGTTACAACATTTCAACATTTTGTATTGCCTGTAATGTGTCTGAGACAATTGTACATACTGATCATAACCACTTCAAGTTTTTGAAGAAATTTAAGGACAAAAATTCCAGACTGTTTAGATGGAGCTTATTACTGCAGCTGTCCGATTTGAAAATGATACACATAGCAGGATGAGAGAGCATAATTGCCGAAGCGTTGTTGTGACTTTGATGAAGAAAGGCGGAGACGATCCATGTTGGGAGTAAATAGACTGAGATAGACTGTCATAGTAAATGTTTGCATTCTGAGAATCAATGTAATGTACATGTATTGTAACGTACTAATAGAGTAAGACTGAGGGCTTTAAAAATGAAGCCATCTTTATATATTGATGGTTCATTCTATTTTTAAGCGGGGTGGTGGGATGATGCTGTGGCTTTAACAGGTGTATTTTGTCCTAGTTTCTTTGAGAGGTTGAACTACAAGTAACGAGCAGTCTGTGGTAATGTAAACAGCTTGTGAAGCCTTAGGATTTTGTTTTTAAAGTTGGAACAATAGAAGCAGCCTGGATGGGTGTGGCCAGCTCCCACAGACCAGGATTTCTAGTGTTTTCAGTTGTTCAGGTTTAGCTTTAAACAGTTACTGTTGGAGCCTCAACAGGGTTGGAAGCTGCAGTAAATGTCTCCTCGCTGCCACTTTCTCTGAGGTTTTGCTTGAGATTTTTTTCTCTCTCTCTGCTGCTGGATTGCGTGTGAAACAATCTGTTTCTGAATTTGCCTTTTTGCCAAGGGGTGTGTTTACAGGGTGTTACTATATTGGAGCAGTTAATTAGTAATTGATTTTTAAAAATTCATTCACAGGATGAGGGCGTCACTGGCTAGGCCAGTATTTATTGCCCATCCCCATTAGCCCAGAGGGCAGTTAAGAGTCAACCACATTGCTGTGGGTCTGGAGTCACATATAGGCCAGACAGGGTAAGGATGGCAGTTTCCTTCCCTAAAGGACATTAGTTACTGTATCTATTGTTCTGTTAAGTTTTCTAATAGATAAGTAATTCAAAATTCCTCTTTCTTTTGTTGTATTTTAATGACAGTGTTTAAATAAATTGTGTATTGCTTAATGTTAAACAGTTTCACCAGTTGAGTTGCATCTGGAACATTACACTTTTCAGTTGCCTTTAAAATAAGAAAAAGTTAGGATCTGGGCTACTTTCTTAAAATAATTCAAGTGGGTTTGGTCTAGTCCATAACAATATGATGTGAATGCTAAACTGGTCAATGACAAGTGAACTGCAAAAGTATCATAATGAAATGTGAAAATTGAGATGGTAATTGATACACTGACTGTGACTGTAACTAAAGGATAGATCGTGATACTTTCCAGATGGTATGAAGTGGATGTCCAAAGAGGTGCAGGGATCTTTAAAATGTCACAAACAGGCACAGAAAATAACAAGAAATCTGATGGAATGTTGGCCTTTATATCTTGAGGGACTGTACTACAAGAATGTAGACGTTACACTGCAGTTATACAATACCCTGGTTAGACCCCACTTGAAGTACTGTGAGCAAATCTGGGCACCACACATTAGGGATGATATATTGGCGTTGGAGGGAGTACAATGAAGTTTTACAAAAATGATACCTGGACTTCAGTGGTTAATTATGAGGAGAGATTATAGAAATTAGGCCATTTTTCTCCAGAATTTAGAAGATTCATTGGTGATCTGATTGAAATCTTTGTGATTTTCCTCCCAATAGTCTAAAGGTATGCGGTGGATTGGCCATGCTGAATTGCCCATGGTGTCCAGGGATGTGCAGGCTATGTAGACTGGCCATGGGAAATGCTGGGTTACAGGGTTATGGGAGGGGTTGTGGGTCTGGGTGGGATGCTTTTTGGAGGGTTGGTGTGAACTCGACGGGCTGAATGGCCTGCTTCCACACTATAGGGACTCTACGATATATTAACAGGAAAAGATGGCGTCAATAAAGATAAACTATTTCCACTGGTCAGGGATTCTAGAACTAGGGGGCATAGTCTGAGAATTAAGGCCAGACCGTTCAGGAGAGAAATGAGGAAGCACTTCTACACACAGAGGGTGGGAGATGGTTGGAACTCTCTTCTACAAATGGTAGTGGATGCTGGATCAGTTGTTTATTTTAAATCTGAGAGAGATATATTTTTGTTAAGCTAAGTTATTATGGGGTACTGTCCAAAGAACATATGTATTTAGGCTCAAATTAGCCATGACTTCACTGAATGGTGGAACAGGTGCGAGGACTGAATGACCTGTCCCTGTTCCGAGGAACGGGCATTAAGTACCAACCACCCAGGGCGCTCATATCCCAGGAGTGAAGAAAACATTCATGTGGGTTTTAGGAAGAGACCTCAGTCAACCTTCACCAAGTCAATGTTCCAGCAAGTGTAAATAAAGTGTAACTGTAATAAATGGACCCAAATCTCAAATACAACTGTTACAGAATCACCACAACGCAGTAAAGCTCAATGTGAGCTCAATAAACCGAGCCTCATCTTTCAGCTCAGCACTTCATAGTTTTCTGGACACAACGTTCAGTTCAACAATTTCACACCAGGAGGAGGGAGGATAGAGGGGAGTGTGGAGGATGGTGTTGAGGTGAGGGGGAAAGAAGTCAGAAGGGGCACAGTGAGGAATATTGGGGGGTGGTGAGAGAAGGTGAAGGGTGTGGTAAGGAAGTGGGAAGGAGTAGAGTGGGCGGAGGGGAGAGAATAGAGGGAAGTAGGGAGGGTGCTGACAGAGGTTGGGTTGATGGATGAGGGTGGAAGTGGGAAGGGGGCTGGAGAGTGTCATGAGAGAGAAGGGAGGATGGGAATGGAAATGGGACAGAGGGAAATCTGCAAGATGGTGAGAAAGGAGGGGGGCTGGAGAGAGGAGGGGAAGTGGGAAGGGAGCTGGATTGGAGTGAAGAAGGTGATGAGAGAGAAGTGGGAATGAAGAGGGGAGGGGATTGGAAGTGGGACAGAGGGGATGGTGAGAGAGGAGAGGGGGATGGAGAGAGGAGGGGAGGGTAGTGAAAGAGGAGAGGGATGTGGAAAATGAGGGAAAAGGAGTGGGAACGAAGTAAAGGAGGGGACAGGGATCGTGAGGGAATGGAGAGGTCCTGCTGCAGCCGCTCGGACAGCTTTCTGACCCTGGGGGAGAATAGTTACTTTTTCAAGGCCAGAGGCTCCGAGAGGAGCCGAGCTCCAAGCATCTGGAAGCGAGGGAGCAGCACTCAGTGAGTGAACTCTGAAAGCTGAAAGTGAAAGGTCTCCGTGTGGGAGGGAGCTGCAAACTTCCACTTTACTCTTTACACATCTGTCCGGGAAAAGGCGGAAAATGTTCGATCAGATTGTGGGAAAGTAAGAGGTGAGTCCCAAATCCTCTTTAATTTCAGGAAGGGCTCATTCCCAGTGGGATCGGGTGGATTTTATTCCCGCTGAAAGATCCCAATCAAATCCAAGGAGTTGAACGGGGAGCCGCTGGGGATTGTGCAGTGAAAAGGTGAAAACTTTCTCCAATGTCTCTGATCAGCTGAACAGAGCCTGGAGCTGGTTCCTGTCAGTATAAGGGAACAGGAGGGAGAGGCAATTTGTAACATTCACCTCTCAGGGTCAAACACAGCGACTGGAAAGGGAGACGGAAGATTGAGGTGAAACTGAGACGCTGGGTGTTTGAATATAAAGAATCGAGCCCTTTGAATAATTCCGTGTTTTCATTTCGGGGAACAGACCTTTAAAGCAGAAAGTTAATGTTCAGCATTCCTTCATCCACATTGCTTGCAGTTTGCTGCTTTGTTTAAGTCGGGTCTTTAAAAAGTGTCCTTTTACTAACTTTTACTTTGAATGCGTTTTTTCTTCAGCTTGTCTGCTATTTCCTCGTTCCCCAATTTTTGTCCCCATCCTCATTCTCTAAGGGCCTCCACGTTTGCTTTGGCCTCTCCCCTCTGTTTTATATATTTAGAGAAGCTTTTGCTGTCCGTCATGGTACGACTTACAATGTTACCCTGAAAGTTTATTTTCTCTCTCTTTATTTTTTATCAACCATTGTTAGTTGGACTTGAAAATTTTTCCAATCATCTGGCCTAATATTCGCTGCATTGTATGTTTTTTCTTTGATTTGATTTTTAATTTCTCTTTCCTCGAATCCTTTCTGATTGATTGATTGATTTATTGTCACGTATACCGACGTACAGTGAAAAGATTTGTTTATGAGCAGTACAGATAGATCATAGTAAGCAAGGACATATAGACCATAGGGTGACAAAAAAGCCTTAGATAGAGGACCACACGTTACGTTGCACAGGCCGTGTGCGAGGCAAGATCAACATTATTTGAAGTTAGAGAGTCCACTCATCAGTGTAAGAACAGACAGGAAGAAGCTGTCCTGAACTTGTTGGTCCGTGTTTTCAAGTTTCTATTTCTTCTGCCTGATGGAAGAGGTTGTAGGAGATCATTACCGGGGTGTGATGGGTCTTTGATGATGTTGGCTGCCTTTCTGCGGCAGCGAGCCGTGTAAATGGAGTCCACGGATGGAAGGTTGGCTTCGGTGATGGTCGAGGCTGTGCACATAAAATTCTGTTGTTTCTTACGGTCCTGGCCAGAGCAGTTGCCATACCAGGCTGTTATGCACCAGGACAGTATGCTTTCAATGCTGCATCTATAGAAGTTGGTGACGTGCCAAATTTCCTGAGCTGCCTGAGGAAGGAGAGGCATTGTTGTGCCTTCTTGACCGTCGGTTCAAAGAATCATAGAATCCCGACAGTGTGGAAACAGGCCCTTCGGCCTGACAAGTCCACACTGACCCTCAGAGCATCCCACCCAGAGCCATCCCCCTATAAGCCACATAATCTACACATCCCTGAACACTACGAGCAATTTAACATGGCCAATCCCCCTAACCTGCACATCTTTGGACAGTGGGAGGGAACCGGAGCACCCGGAGGAAACCCTCGCAGACACAGGGAGAATGTGCAAACTCCACACAGACAGTTGCCCGAGGGTGGAATCGAACCCAGGTCCCTGGCACTGTGAGGCAGCAGTGCTAACCACTGAGCCACTCCTAGGAACTTGATGCTCTCCACCCTCTCAACCTCAGCTCCGTTGCTGTAGATTGGGCTTGTTCTCCTCTTTTCTTCCTGAAGTCAATGATCAGTCAATTTCTCATTGAGATATATCTTTGCTGGACCCATGAACTATTTTCTTCACTGCCTACCACTTTTCCTCAATTGTCTTTGCTGCTAAACTCCTTTCCCAGTCCACTCTCGTCAACTCTGCCTTCATTCCTTTGTAATCATCCTTATTTTAGCTTAATACTTCTGATTCCAACCCAACTTCCTCCTTGTCAAACAGAATGCTACATTTTATGATATTATGGTCACTATTTCCTTGGGGATATTTTACTCTGCCATCATTTACTCAACCTGCCTCATTACATATCACCAGATCTTAAAAAAAGGTCCTGATGCCTGGTTGGATCCATAACATATTGCTTGAGGAAATTGACTGAATCCTTTTTTATGACTATCTCTGCCAATCTCACATCACATTCTAGTGATGATTAAAGTCCCATGATTAATGTACTGTTTTACATGTGCTCATTATCTCCTAATGTTCTCTGTCCTACCATGTAGCTACTTCTATGGGATCTATAGGTCACTCCTATCAGAGCTTTCATCCTGTGTTTATTTCTTGCTCATATGGATTCTACATCTTCTGATCCAAGGTCATTTCTTGCCATTGTGCTTATTCCATCCTGGAAAAACATTATTATCCCACCACCTTTTTCTTCCTGCTTACCTTATTGAAAAGTCACATACACTTGAATATTTAGTTCCCAGCTTTGATCTCCTTGTAACCGTTGTCTCCATAATGACTATAAAATCATAGGTATTATCCTGTATTTGTGCTGTTATTTCAATTGTTCTGAATACTCCGTGCATTCCAGAGGAATTAATTTTGCCCTTTTACCATTTTTTCTCACTTTGGCCCTGTTTACTGCTGTTATTCTATGTCTGTCTATTCTGCCTCTTCCTGCCCCACTCAGGGTATTGTTATCCAAATAGGAGGCCCATAATGCAGCCATTTCCTATTGCTTTGGAAATCTGCATTTCGCCTCTCCCAAACCCTTCCCCTGTCTAATCAGTTTAAAGCTCTCTCTCCAGCCCTTGTTATTCGATTCACTGAGACTTTGGTTACAGCATGCAACACTTTGGTTCAAGTGAAGCCTATCCTATCAGAACTACTCCCTCCTATCTTAGTACTCATCCCAGTGCCCATGAACTGAATTCCATTCCACTCCCACCAATCTTTGAGCCATAGAGCACAGGAAAATATAAATTGATTTAACTCAATGAATTGGGAATAAAATGGTGGTATCAATCCCAGTGACCATGAAAATTCTGGATTTTCATAAAAACTCACTTGGTTCACCAGGGTCCTTTCAGGAAAGAAACCCATTCTCTTTACCTGGTCTCTGACTAGGTCACACTCCAGATCTCAGGGACAGGACTTACATGTATTTGGAATAACAAGGACTGATTAGGGATAGTCAACATAGCTCTATGCATCGGAAATTGTGTCTCACTAACTTGATTGAGTTCTTTGGTGTAGTGATAAAGAAGATTGATGAAGGTAAAGCGATGGACAATGTCTGTATGGACTTCAGCAAGGTTTTCAACTGGTTCCACAGGGGAGACTGGTTAGCAAGGTTCATTCACATGGAATCCAGCGAGAGCTAGCCATTTGGATGTAAAATTGCCTTGAAGATAGGAGACAGAGGGAAGTGGTGGAGGGTTGTTTTTCAGCCTGAAAGCCTGTGACCAGTGGTGTGCCACAAGTATCGATGCTGGGTCCACTGCTTTTCATCACTTATATAAATGAATTATGGATATGAACATAGGACGTATGGTTAGTAAGTTTGTGGATGACATCAAAATTGAAAGTGTTGTGGACCACAAAGGAGGTTACCTTGGAGTACAATGGGATCTTGATCAAATGGGCCGCTGGGCCAAGGAGTGGCAGATGGAGTTTAATTTTGATAAATGTGAGGTGCTGCATTTTGGGGAGGCGAATCAAAGCAGGTCTTATACACTTAATGGTAGGATCCTGGGGAGTATTGCTGAACAAAGAGACCTTGAAATGCAGATTCATAGTTCCTTGAAAGAAGAGTCGCAGGTAGACAGATTAGTGAAGAATGCGTTTGGTATGCATGCCTTTATTGTCAATGCAATGAGTACAGGAGTTCAGTTGTAATGTTGCGGCTGTACGGGACATTGGTTGGATTGGTTTTGGAATACTGCATTCAGTTCTCATCTCCCTGCTATCGGAAAAATGGTGTTAAACTTGAAAGGGTTCAGTAAAGATTTACAAGGACATTGCTGGGGTTGGAGGATTTGAGCTGTAGGGAGGGTGTCATTAGGCTAGGGCTTTGTTTCTTTCTGGAGCTTATACAGGTGAGCTTATAGAGGTTTATAAAATCATGAGGAGTGTGGGTAGGTTGAATAACCAAGATCTTTTTCCCAGGGTAGGGGAGTCCAAATGGGAGGACATAGTTTCAGTTGATAGGGGGAAGATTGAAAGGGAGCTAAGGGGCAAATTTTTCACGCAGAGGGTGGAGAGGGTATGGAATGAGCTGCCTGAGGAAGTGGTGGGGTCTGGTACGATTCCAACATTTAAAAGACATCTGGATGGGTATATGAATAGGAAGGATTTAGAGGGATATGGGTCAAATGCTGGCAAATGGGACTGGATTAATTTAGAAAATCCAGTCAGAATGGATGAGCTGGTCCAAAGGGTCTGTTTCCGTGTTGCACATCTCTGAGACTCTAAGACTCTATCAACAGCGATGTGGTTAATGCTGACCCTCTGAAATTGCT
>NC_063366.1:21421755-21425123 GCF_021869965.1 Rhincodon typus | reverse complement strand
CTTTACTTTGGAGACAGAGTTTGGTGGTGTTGGGGGGTTGTTTTTTGAACTGTGACCATTGGTGTTCCACAGGTACTGGGTTCACTTTTGCATGTCATTTATATAAATGATTTGGAAGAGAATATAGGAGGTGTGCTTAGTAAGTTTGAAGATGACATCAGGATAAGTGGGATTGTGGACAGTGAAGAAGGTTGTCTAAGGCCAGAAAGAAATCTTGATCAATTGGGTCAGGGCTGAGGATTGGCAGATGGAGTTTAATTTGGACAAATGTGAGGTATTGCATTTTGGTAAAACAATAAAGGACAGGACTTATACAATTAATGGTACGGCCGTGGGTAGTGTTGTAGAACAGAGAGAACGAGGGGTTAAGGTACCAAATTCTTTGAAATCTGCATCACAGATAGACTGGGTGTTGAAGAGCCCATTTAGCACACTTGCCTTCATTGCTCAGACCTTTGACAAGAGGAGATGGGATATCATGTTGATGTTGTGTAGGATGTTGGCCTCTTCTGGAGTGCTGTGTCCATTTCTGGTCATAGAGTCATAGAGATGCATAGCACAGAAGCAGACCTTTCACTCCTACTCATCCATGTTGACCAGATATCCTATACAAATCTAGTCCACTTGCCAGCATTTGGCCCATATCCCTCAAAACCCTTCCTATTCATATGCCCATCCAGATGACTTTTAAATTTTGTAATTGTACCAGCGTCCACCGCTTCCTCTGGCAGCTCATTCCATACACACGCCACCCTCTGCGTGAAAAAATTATCCCTAAGATCCCTTTTCAATCTTTCCCCTCTCGCCTTAATCCTGTGCCCTCTAGTTTTAGAGTCCCCGACCCTGGAGAAAAGACTTTGTCTATTTACTCAATCCAAACCCCTCATGATTTTGTAAACTCTTATAAGGTCACCCTTCAGCCTCCAATGCTCCAGAGAAAATCGTCCCAGCCCATTCAGCCTGTCCCTATAGTTCAAACCCTCCAACCTTGGCAACATCCTAGTAAATCTTTTCTGAATCCTTTCAAGTTTCACAACATCCTTCCAATAGCAGTGAGACCAGAATTGCACACAGCATTCCAAAAGTGGCCTAACCAATGTCCTGTACAGCTGCAACATGACTTCCCAGCTCCTATACTCAATACACTGACCAATAAAGGTGATCATAAAAAATACCTTCTTCACTATCTTACCAACCTGTGACTCCACTTTCACGGACACCCTGTTGTAGGAAGAATATTATTAAACGAGAGAGGGTTCAGAAAAGATTTACCAGGATTTTGCTGGGAATGGAGGGTTTGAGTTATAAAAAATAGATTGGAAAGGCCGAGACATTTTTCACTGGAGCGTAGGAGGTTTAGCAGTGACCTTATTGATGTTTATAAAACACTGACAGGCATAGATAACGCGTATGACATGGTCTTTTCCCTAGGGTGGTGCAGTTCAGAGCTGGGGAGCATATTTTTAAGGTGAGAAGAGAAAGATTTAAAGAAGACATAAGGGGCAACTATTTTACGCAGAGAGTGGTTCATGTTCAAATGAGCTGCCCAGAAAGTGGTGGATGCAGATTCAGTTACAACATTTAAAAGACATTTGGATAAGTACATTAACAGGAAAAATTTGGAGGGATAAGGGCCAAATGCAGACAGGTGGGACTTATTTTGGGAACATGGTAGGCATGAACTGGTTGGACCAAAGGGTGTGTTTTCATGCTGTATTACTCTATGACTCTATATTGTCCCTCCTTACTGCAGTAACTGACTCCCGTTTTAATGATTCAACACTATCGCCTCGATTATATCCCCTCCCCGTCACCTGAAGATCCTATGTCCTATAATGTTAAGTTTCCTGTCCTGCCGCTCCCTCAACCACATCTCTGGGATGGCAACAATATTACAATTCTACGTGTTAATCTGCACACTTAACTCATCTGTTTTACCTGTAATGCTCCTAGCATTAAAGTAGATACCATGCAGCCTCACCTTACTCCCTTGAAACTCAACATTGTTGAATTCCCTTGGTGTTTGTTCATTTACTACAGTAAGCCATGTCCCTATTGTACTGACACTTTGTGACCCCTGCCCCTGCTGATCGACTTTAAATTCCTCCCAACCGCACTGTAACCCACCCTCACTGATGATGGCTCCATTCTGGTTTGGGTTCAGAGTGTCCTGCTTGTGCAGGTCCTAACTTCCCCAGAAATGGTCCCAGGGTGATCAAGGAATTTAAACCCTTTCCATTCCGGCACCAACTCTTGAACCACGCATTTATCTGGTGAAATTTCCTCTTTCCACATTTGCTGGCATGTGGCACTGAGAGTAATCCAGAGATTACAAACTTTGAGTTGCTACTCTTTAATCTACAGCTTAGCTCCCTAATTGTCATCTATCATTCTACCAACAATCATTGGTACCAAAGTGTACCACAACCTCCGAAGTATCACCCTCCCTGTTCAGGATGTCCTACAGCAGTTCAGTGACATCCTGACCCTGTCACCAGGGAGACAACATTCTTTCCTGGAGACTTCAGAAAAGCCTGTCTGTTCCCCTAACTAATAAATTCTGTATCACGACTGCTCCCACTTTCTGCTTCCTCCCCTCCTGTACAGTAAGGCTACTTGTGGTGCCAGAAGCTTGATTCTGTCTGCACTCCCTTGAGGAACCAGTATCCCATCAGCTTCCAGAATGGAAAACGGATTTGTGATCAGGATCCCAAGGGACTCTTGCAGTGCCTCTGGAACAGATGGGACATGAGCACAGGCCGCTCAGTCCAAAGGGGAGGGACACTGCAACTGCATCATTGGAGGCACCCTCCATTTTGATTTTTTTTTAATGCTAACAGTCTAAGAAAATGGCCCTTAACCCTTTTTTAATCAACATGTTCAAAGATACAATTACACATGTCTGGAGCAGGTGGGACTTGAACCCAGGTCTCCTGGTTCAAAAGAAAGGTCACTGTCATGGAGCCACATCAACCCTAAAGCTAGATCAGCTGCATTTTGCTTTTGAATCAGCCTGTTCAGAGTTGTTATGACACATCTCGACAACAGTGGGATTTGAACTTGGATCTCTGGGCTCAAGACACAAATATGATCACTGAAACACAACCACCTCATCCATTCAATTACAGTTGCTCAAATAATTGTGTAGAACCACCTATTTTTCGAGTCAAGCTTTTCAGAGATGTTATTACACAGCTCATGAACAGATGGGTCTTCAACCCGAGCCTCCAGGTCCAGGGGGAGGGACCCAACAATTGCACAACAAAAGGGCCCCTTCCTTTGGATTTTAATTGACTCCTGCCCCTCACTCATAAATGCCATCCCCAGTCTGTTTCACAGTGATACTGACCTGCCGCACACTCCCCCCA
>NC_063366.1:21410060-21421745 GCF_021869965.1 Rhincodon typus | reverse complement strand
TCACAGTGATACTGACCTGCCGCACACTCCCCCCAGTCTGTTTCACAATGATACTGACCTGCTGCACACTCCCCTCAGTGTGTTTCACAGTGATACTGACCTGTCGCACACTCCTTTCTCTGAGACAACTGTGTACAACACAGAAACAGACCTTTCAGCCCACCACGTCCATGCTGACCAGTTTCCTAAACTGAATGAGTCCCATTTGCCTGCGTTTGTCCCCTGTCCATCTTAACCTTTCTTCTCCAAATGTCTTTTAAATGGTATAATTGTGCCCGCATTTACCACGTCCTCTCATTCATTTATGCTCCATATCTGTGTGAAAAAGCTGTTCCTCAGGTCCCTTTTAAGTCTTTCTCCTCTCACCTTAAACATATGCCTCTGGTTTCAGACTCTCCACCCTGGAGGAAAGACCTTGGGTATTCACCCTGTCCATTGCTCCTCATGTTTTTTCGAAACCTCCATATGGTCACCCCTCAACCTCCTGCACTCCAGGGAAAAATGTCCCAGCCTATCTGGCCTCTCCTTATCACTCAAACATTCCAGTCTGGGTTACATCCTTGTCAGTCTTTTTTACATCCTTTCCAGTTTAACAGCATCCTTCCCATAGGAGGGTGACCAGATTTTTACACAGTACCCCAAATATGGCCTTACCACTGTCTTGTACACCTGTAACGTTACGTCCAAAGGTCTATACTCAGTGCTCTGGCCGAGGAAGGCAAGTATCCCAAACATCACCTTCACCACCCAGTCTACCTGTGATGCCATTTTCAAGGATATACTAAACCCCTAGGTCTCTCTGTTGGACAACACACCCCAGGGCCCTACCATTAACTGTGTAACTTCTGCTGTGGTTTGTCTGACCAAAATGCAACACATCACAATTATCAGAATTAAATTCCATTTGTCATTTCTAGGCCCACAGACCCGGTTAATCCAGATCCCATTGTATTCGTACATTAACTGCTTTGCTGCCCACTATACCACCAAATTTGGTGTCACCTGCAAACTTATAACCATGTTTCACATGTTCACATCGAAATTGTTAATATAAATGACGAACAACAATGGACCCAGCATTGATCCTTGCAGCATACTATTGGTCACAGGCCTCTGGTCTGATCAACATGCGATCTCACCTTGCTAACCAGTCTATCATGCAGCAACTTGTTGAAGGCCTTGCTAAAGTCCATGAGGATAACACCTACTTCTGTACCTTCATTTATCTTCTCACAATTTCCCCTGCATGAAGCCATGCTGGCTATCCTTTATCAGTCCTCGGCTTTCCAAATGCATATAGATCCTGACGTCATGGACCTTACCACTACTGACATCAGGCTCTCTGATCTATAGTTCCCTGACTTTTCCTTGCAGCCTTTCTTAAGTAATGGCACCACATTAGCCACGCACCTGTCTTATACCATCTCGCCCATGGCTGTCGATGATACAGATATCTCTAACAAGGGTCCCCCAACTTTTTTCCTCCCTTCCCACAATGTCCTGTGCTACACTTGATCAAGTCCTGGGAATTTATCAACCTTTATGCGTTTTAAGACCTCCTCTTCTGTCATATAGACTCTTTTTGAAGCATCATTATTTATTCCCCCAAGCTCCCTAGCTTCCATGTCTTTCTGCACAGTAAATACTGATGTGAAATATTCATTTTGGATCTCACCCATCTTCTGTGATTCCACACATTGATAGCCTCATTAACCTTTAAGCCCTATTATCTCCCTCATTCCTTATTTTTTGTCCTTGATATATTTGTAGCATCTCTTTGGATTCTCCTATTTGCGAAAGCTATCCCATGTCCCTTTTGCCCTCCTGATTTCCCTCTAAAGTGTACTCCTACACCTCCTATAGTCCTCGAGGGATTCACTTGATCCCTGCTGTCTGTACCTGACATATACCTCGTTTTACTTCCCCAGAGCCTCAATATCTTTAGTCATCCAGTGTTCCTTGATCCAGCCAGCCTTGCCCTTCACACTTAGAGGAACGTGCTTGCCCAGAGCTCTCGTTATCTCACATTTGAAAGTTTTCCACTTGCCAGAAGTCCCTTTACCTGTGAACAGCCTCCTCCAATCAACTTTTGAAAGCTCCTGTCTATTACCAACAAAATTGGCCCTTTTCCCCAATGTAGAACTTTGACTTGTGGGCCAGGCCTATCCTTTTCCTTAACTACCTTAAGACTAATAGAATTGTGGTTATGTGTCCCTAAGTGTTCTCCCACAAACATCTCAGTCACTTTCGCTTCCTGATTTCCCAAAAGGAGGTCAAGTTCTGCCCCTTTCTAGTTGGGCCATCTACACACATCTTGCAGGCAATGTGTTCCCATGCAGCTGCAGCCTTGTTATTCAAGACAGAGATAGCGGGTTTGGAAGATGATTTTGAAGGAGCCTTGTAGAGTTGTTGCAGTCTGTTTTGTAGGTGGCATATACCACTGTCAGTGCATTGATCATAGAACGAATAAATATTGAAAGTGACATTTCCGGTGGTCATCAAGTGGACCGTTTGTTCTGGATGGTATCGGGCTTCTTGATTCTTATTGGAGCTGCACTCTTCCAGGCAAGTGCGGAGTATTCCATCACACACCTTATGGTGGCCTTGTTAAGGGAGTTAGGAGGTGTGTTACTTGTTACAAAATTCCTAGATTCAGCCCAACCACAACAGAACAGTGGGTCTGCTCTTGGAATCCCACACCCCCTGTCAACCCTTTACCTGAGCTCTTCAAAGGTGGAGAAGGACTAGTGGAGGATTGCCAGTCAGGATATCAGAGATATTGTGCATCTATCCATCAGCTTGGCCACTGCATATTCTAAAGGCACTGTGCACAGCACACCATCCATCAGGGGCTCAGTTCCTGTTGGGCCCCAAGTCATGAGGGCAACAATGACAGGCCAGTGGAAAAACATTCAGATCAAACATTTAGCCCTTAATTCAAGATTAATCTGCAGATGAATGCCAAACAATCATAGCATGTTCTGAAAAACTCCAGAGACATTGCATGCAGAAGTAAAAAACAAATTACAATGAGAAAAAGATATTAACATCGCAATGTTCGTAGAATGTAACACAAGCAGAGTTCAGGAACCTCAGGCCCAGAGAGTTTATATTTCACCAAAAACTTAGTATAAGTGTTGCAGAGCCTGTTTAACAATGGTATGAGTGCACTGTCTGTGTAACATGAGATTGGTGACAAATAAATAGACTATCACTTCTCTCCCTCTCAGGCAATCCTTCTGCTGAGATCTCAGGATGGAAGGTCTTCCCCACATTGTGCTGTTACTGCTTGTGATTCAGGACTCGGTGAATGGTAAGGATCATTGTAACCTGTTTCAGTGAAATTCCCAGGAGCCCTCCAGTGTTGGTACTTACACTGATTCCGACAGTCCATTCCCTTTTTTTACCAACAGCAGGATTTCTATAAGATAGGGAAGATAGATAAATTGAGTGAGTGGGCAAAGGTCTGGCAGATGGAATACAATGTAAATAAATGTGATGTCATACATTTTGGTAGGAGTAGTAGTAAAAAGGATTATTACTTGAATGGTAAAAAGTTGCAGCATGCTGCTATGCAGAGGGACCTGGGTGTCCTTGTGCATGAATCACAGAAGGTAGGTCTGCAGGTACAACAAGTAATTAGGAAGGCAAATGGAATTTTGTCCTTCATTGCTAAAGGTATTGAAATAAAAAGTAGAGAGGTTATGTTGCAGCTGTACAAGGTGCTGGTGAGGCCACACCTGGAGTACTGCGTGCAGTTTTGGTCTCCTTACTTGAGAAAGGATGTACTGGCACTGGAGTGGGGTGCAAAGGAGGTTCACTAGGTTGATTCCGGAGTTGAGTGGGTTGGCTTATGAGGAGAGACTGAGTAGATTGGGATTATATTAATTGGAATTCAGAAGATTGAGGGGGGATCTTATAGAAACATATAAAATGATGAAGGGAACAGATAAGATAGAAATAGAGAGGATGTTTCCACTGGCAGGTGAAGCTAGGACAAGAGGACATAGCCTCAAGATTAGAGGGAGCAGATTTAGGACTGAACTGAGAAGGAATTTCTTCACCCAGAGGTTGTTAATCTATGGAATTCCTTGCCCAGTGAAGTAGTTGACGCTACTTCAGTAAATGTGTTTAAAAAAAAGGTAGATTTTTTTTGAACAATAAAGGAATTAAGGGATACGGTGAGAAAGCGGGTAAGTGGATCTGAGTCCACGAAAGGATCAACCATGATCTTATTGAATGGCGGAGCAGGCTCGAAAGGCCAGACGACCTACTCCTGCTCCTAGTTCTTATGTTCTAACGTCTGTGTCACTGATTTACAGCGATTCTATGAGTCACTTGCCATTTTTGTTAAATCATACACTGGATATTTTTTACGAAGGAGATTTGAGAATTCCAATTGAAAATTCAGGTCTTTTTGTGTGAAAACTGTAAATGATTTACCTTTTTCTGTACAATTATTCAATTTGGTTTTGCAATAATGGAAAGATGACAGCAATTAAGTTTAATGTTAATCAGCTACCAGTGCTGGAGTAAAGGTCTTAGACTTTGTTGTAATGAACATTGTGTACATTGAAATTATTTTCTCTTTCTGATGATTCACCTACACTGTAGTTCTCATCAAAGGTGGCATTGTCTGTGCTTTGGACGTTTCCATTTTTACATAACCTCATTTTACTCGGGTACAGGACTTGTGAGATGATAGAAAGAGTCTATGTTGACTTGCAATTCAATGTATTTTATTCACAAAATACACTTAAGACACAAAAGGGCTGAACATTATCGAAAACCTTTATTTCATGATAAAATGACTGATTCTTACATTAATTACCAAACCAATTGCAGTGTTAAGTTTGCGTCACAATCCTTATCTAAACTACCACTGGCTTCCAGACTTGGAGCAGGTACTACCTGAGCAGGTAAACTTGTCCAGGCTGCGCAGTCAGCTCTGATAAACCTGGGGAATGCTGGTCTTGCAAGTGGTTGTCTTCTCCCTCTCTCTCTCTCTCTTTTTCTCTCTCTGGGTGGTTGGAGCTCCGCTGCAGGGCCAGGTGGAGTCTACACTGAGGGAATGGTTGCCAGGTATCTCTCCTTATCACACTCTGCTGCATCCTTCCAGATTGTTCTCTGCTCCTCAGCTCATCAATCTTCCAGGTCAAGGCCACGGCTTCCAATGGGTCCGTGATGCCATGATTGGAAAACACTGGGGCTGCCCTCGATGTCCATCCACTGATCTATTGAGGGCACATCCCACCTCTTCATTTCGTGGCCTTAGGGCACCAGTGAGTTTGCTCACCGTCCTCCAACACACAAACCAGCCTCAGTATCGAGCGCAAGTCCGGCCTGTCCTTTCTTGCCTTTGTCTGTGCGGATGCTTTGTGCCTGACCTGTCCTGAAAGTCCCATTCTGCCTAGCTGATCGAAGGTTGCCCATTCTGGTTTTGGGCCTAGCAGTTCAGGTCCTGGCCTGACTGGAAACAGTAGACATCAATATGTGAGTTTTAAAAGTGAACTTCAATGTAATTAAGACAGATCTTGAGAAGGCAGTTGAAGCAGACAATCTCACAGGAAAACAACGTGATCCCTGTTCATAACTGATTGATTTATTGTTGTCACACATACCGAGATACAGTGAAAAATGTTGCTTTGTGTTCTATACAGGCAGATTGTACCATACAATGTGCATCAGGGTAGCAGAACAGAGTGTCGCATACAGTATTACAGCTGCAGAGAAGGTGCAGAGGAAGAGAGATTCGAATTGATATCTGAAAGGTCCGTTCAGAAGTCTGATAACAGTGGGGAAGAAGCTGTCCTTGACTCTGTTTGGATGTGTATTCAAACTTTTATATCTTCTGCCTAACAAAAGAGGGTAAGAGAGTGTATCCGGGTGGGAGGGAAAACATTTAACCAAGTACATGGATGGGATAGGTATGGAGGAATATGGACCAAACGCAGGCAAATGGGACAAGTTTATTTGTGAAAACTGGACGGCAAAATTTGCGCCAAAGGGTCCATTTCCATGCTGTCAACCTCTATGAATCTATGACTCTAAAATAAAACTCAACAAAGTTTATAATTTATAAATGTCATTAATAATGATGACCATGAAAACATTCCAAGCAGCGAAGGTAATAACACATCATTTACCTTTGTGTGTCAGAAGCAGAGCGTGAACGAGAGAGAGAGGGAGACAGACAGGGCACCATGTCCTGGTCACCCTCGGGTGACTGTCTGTGTGGAGTTCTGCATGTTCTCCCTGGGCTTCCTCGAGATGCTCTGGTTTCCTCCCACTGCACAAAGATGTGCAGGTTAGGGTGGATTAACCATGCTAAATTGCCCTGTAGTGTCCAGGGATGTGCAGGCTAGCCGTTGGAAAGAAGGGGTAACGGGGAAGGAGGATGTGAGTCTGGGTGGGATGCTCTTTGGAGGGTCAGTACAGACTCGATGGACCAAATGGCCCTGAGCTGCACTGCAGCAATTGTATGATTCTGTGTGACCCTCGACCTAAACCAACTAACACTTCACTGTCTCTGGGCAATTAGGGAGGGCAATAAATCCTGTGTTTGAATTTCCTACAAAACCAGGGTGCAGGAAATTTATGATCTGTTTTCTGTTGAAACATAAAGTTTTGTGAGGCAGGAAGTTAATTGTCATCCTTAGAGATGCAGGAGCAGCTGTCACTGATGTTGGAAAGTGACCTGAATTTGTCTCCAGAAAGTTTGCTGTGTAAAGTAGTATTGATAATGAAGGAAATGTTGAATTTGATCCTCTGTCCAGGGTTAATTCAAAGTGTGACTGAGTCACCGTGATGTTATTGTGGGCATCAATCCTGATTTGTTTGTCTAAAGTGTGGATTTCTTGTTACTGAATGACTTGCCTGTGGATAAAGTAATCCCATCTTCAGTGATTTCGCTGAAGCTCCTGAAACTGAGGAAAGGCTGAGTCACTTCAAACAATCAATATGTTTTTGTAAACCTGCTGGTATAATTAATTTTCAGAATAGTTATGTGTCAGAAAAGTTATGAAATTGTCTTATTCATTTAAAAAAGGACATTGTAGCATTGGATAAATGATAAAAACTCTGTTGGAGAGGTTTTAAGACAACCTCAATTAAAACTGCAGCAGAAGCAGAAGCAATATGTGGAAAAGCAGATAGCAACAGTACTCATAGCTGAAGGAAAGCCAAAGGAAAAGGCATGGTTTGAAGAAAGATAGAAAACTGAGTCCAATTTGACATGATCGAACTGCAGGAATAAATGCATGTTTTTGAATGTAAATTAAAGCAGCAGATTGAGGAAACACTAGCTCTTGCCAAGGCAATGCCAGACAAATTTTGATCTCACTGAGATATTGGAAATCAGAAGAAATCAGAAGAATGCATGAACTGAACTGATCATTCTTTCTCAGGTGATCATCAAAATAACCTCAATGAAGTTCTTAAAGCAGGATTTAACTTGGCAGCAAAATAAACTACAAACATGGAAAATGACAGCATTAAAAACGAGTTTCCTGGAAAACAAAAACAAAGATTCCCATCATGAAAAATTGCATAAAATTAAAAATGATCCTGAATTTAAACAAGACGAGGTAAATTGGACAATTTTGAATAAGGAACAATTCAGAGGCTTGATTGTGTTTTCCCAGAAGCCACCCAATTGGCAGTGATGTTCCTGACAAGGGGGAACCAGATGTTACAGACAGAACTGATGTGGTGCAGAATCTTTTCTTGAATGTGTTGTTGTAGTTGTCTGAATTCATCCAATTTTGCAGCAGACTTTCATAAATTATAATAAAAAAGCATTATATATTTCACACACTTAACTTGAATTATTGTAATGTTACACACATGGTCTCATGCATGGTGACACACTCACTGTCACACACTCACACGCATTAGGTCCAGATAATAAAGGAATGATCACAGACACAAGTGCAATAGTCTGTATATTGTAATGGTCACCGGTCTTACATGTAGCAGGCCTATAATTTCCCACAATGGGTTCCATCTGGAGTCACATTTTTGCAGAGTGAGAAGTTCAATGCAGGTCATGAGGTTTCTTGTAGTTGAATAGGAGTGTGATATTTCCAATTGTATATTATATGTATATTAGACTGTATACAGATTTTAGTATCAGAAACAACTCAAACAAGTTATCTTTATAACAAATAAAGAACTAGGCTAATGCAAACAAACCTAACTCAAGTGATGATAAGCAAAAGCTGTAACCTTGCGCATAAATATCGCTACCTATTGAAACACACACGCAGACACAAGCACATGCACACACACACACACACACGTGCAGACACACACGCACACACAGATGCACACACACACGCGCACGCGTACACACACACACACACACACACACACAATCACACATCCAATGCAGTGATTAATGCACTGTCTGACTCCCCAGAGCCTGTCCTCCATCTACAAGGCACAAGTTAGAAGTGTGATGGAATACTCTCCATTTGCCTGGATGAGAGCAGCTCCAACAGCACTCAAGAAGGTTGAAACCACTCAGGGGCAAAGCCGCACCATTGCCAAACACATGCACTTCGTTCACTACCGACACTCAGCAAACTGTAGTATACACCATCTACAAGATGAACTGCAGTAATTCACCAAGGCTCCTTCAACAGCACCTTCCAAACCTACAACTACTTTCATCTAGAAAGACAAGGATAGCAGATATCTGCAAGTTCCCCTCCAAGCCTCTCACCATCCTGACTTGGAAACGTATTGCCGTTCTTTCACTGTAGCTGAGTCAAAATCCTGGAAGTTTCTCCCCAGTGGCATTGTGAGACTGCTACGCACAAGCATATGGTTCAAGAAGGAAGCTTGCCACCACTTTCTCAAGGGTAACAAGCGATGGCAATAAATACTGGCCCAGACAGCAATGTTCACATCCCATAAATGAATTTAAAAAAAAACTCTGGGGAAAAATAATGAAAACTCTGCAGAGTATTTTCTTGGAAGTACCTTGGCCATGTACAGCTGGATTTTGAAAATAGAATTACTCACAGATTGTCCCAAATGCTGACCTGTTGTCAAAGTCACTGTTGGCATTGGGATTTCTTTCTCAGTCAATCATGGCTTCTGACATTTTAACTGGAGACAGGACGAGTGGTTCTGAGATCTTCTTTGGAACGTTCCACTTGCAGTGATATGGCCATTCAGTGGGTTCTCAACTCACATAATTCAATGAGGTGTTTCAGACAGTGAGTGAGGAAAGGGTGTTGTTATCATGGCAAGTCACCTCAGATTCTCTGTTTCAAATCCAGTAGCTTCATTTCACTGACGAACTGGGTTGTGTGATCTTAGAAACTCCAGTCCAGCGACTTATGCACTTTCCAAGTGCAACACTTTAATCTGCTGTAGCCAGTCAGCTTTGCTTCAGACAAAATTCTATCCAAGATTGATCAGGATGTGTATATATTTTCTCCGATCAATGATATTCTAAATTAACATTTCAGATAATAAGTTATAATACATTTAACACATCATTGTATGATATATTGCCAAGCTGAATGTGAGTATTGTTTCCATGGATTTGCTAATATCTTCAGGTACAGTTGCATTTCCACAAATGTGCGGATGGGTTGTAAATGTGTGTGACACAGATGTGAGAATAGCCTGATCCCAGGGATTCTCAGAGGTGGCTGGATGATATTGCTCTGAAAAGCCTGATTAACCAAATGGTGGTACTGCAGAACGGATTGGCAAGGTGACAGATGCTTTTTGGGAAAATGTCAGAGTCTCGAGGTAGCAACTGCGGCTGTGTGCACGTTGGGAGGGAATAGCTTTTGGGGATTGTGGTGACCTTTGTCTGACCCACCAATGATCAAAGGAGCTTACAAAAGAATGGATAAAGTGAAAGTTAGACTCAGTAATGGTGACCATGAAATGATTGCCAGTGCTATAAAAATCTGTCTCATTCACAAATGCCCTTTCCCAGATGGAAAACCAAGTAAACAAAAGCAGAAATAGCTGGAGAAACTCAGCAGATCTGGCAGCATTTGTGGGGATAAAAACTGGGATAATATTTCAAGCACAGTGACCCTTCTTCAGAACTAGTGAATACTGAATAATCAAGGGGCAGAAGTGAGGGAAGGTGGGAAATAAATACAAAAAATATCACCAGTGAAGAAGTACCAGTGAAACGAAAGGGACTAAACGCCTGCTCCTCAGTGGTTGCATCCCAGAAAGTAGTTACAGAGACAGAGGATGCACTGGCAGTAATCTTTCAAATAGCCTTATATTTTAGAAAATTCCCCGAATATTGTAAAACTGCAAATGCAACAGCCTTATTCAAAAAGGGAAAGAAACAAAAACAGGTAACTATAGGCCAGTTATCTCAACATCTGTTCTTGAGAAAATGTTTGAGTTTGTTGTAAAGGATGTAATAGTGAGACCTTTAGAAATACATAATATGAACAAGCAGAGTCAGCATGGCTTCATGAACGGGAAATCTTGCCTGACAAATTAGTTAGAATTCCTCGAGGATGTAACAAGCAGGAGAGATAAAGGGGAAGCAGTGGACGTAATATATTTGGATTTCCAAAAAGTTGTCAAAAAACTGTTGGAGGGAGATATATCAAGGAAGAATCTTACGTCCCGTGTTCCTCAGCAAAAGTGATCTTTATTCAGAGTTCTATGACCACATATGTGGGAGAAGCCAGAGACCACAGCAAATATGGCTATCACTTGAGGCACAGTTGTCCTCTTCATAACCAGCTCAGATTAGAGATCAATGACGCTCTGAGTTCCTCAGCAAAATACAACATTTTTTACCCTTTGCATTACAATAATTCTGTGCAACATTGATGTCATTGTTAGCCACATCCCCCTAATCTATACATCCAATCCAGTAAACATGTGACCAATGATGATCAACTCTATGGACAGCCCTAGGCCCTCCCATAATCTCATGATGTCTACCCGATACCTCCATCATCTGTCTTTGGGATCTTACATTGCTTCTAACAGTTTTATTCCTTCCCAGACATCTGCCAGCTGCACCGCATTATTTACCAATGACCTAAATAGTTGCTTTTCAGTAAGAACTCTTCCAAATTCTGCATTAACTTTAGTATGGCAGATTAGGAGAGATATTAATTTCTACCAACTGTTATAACCTGCTGTGGACAGTAACCTCCCTAGTGCGCACTCTCCTCGGGCCTTATCTAACCTGCTTTGGGGCTGAAACCTCCCCAGTGCGCACTCTCCTCTGGCCTTATCTAACCTGCTATGGGGCTCGAACTCCCCAGTGTGCACTCTCCTCGGGCCATATCTAACCTGCTGTGGGGCTCAAACCTCCCCAGTGGACACTGTCCTTGGGCCTTATCTAACCTGCTGTGGGCTCTAACCTCCCCAGTGTGCACTCTCCTCGGGCCTTATCTAACCGCCTTTGGGGCTGTAACCTCCCCAGTGCACACTCTCCTAGGGCCTTATCTAACCTGCAGTGGGCTCTATCCTCCCCAGTGCGCACTCTCCTTGTGCCTTATCTAACCTCCTTTGGGGCTGTAACCTCCCCACTGCGCACTCTCCTCGGGCCTTATCTAACCTGCTTTGGCGCTGTAACCTCCCCAGTGAGCACTCTCCTCGGGCCTTATCTAACCTGCTGTGAGGCTGAAACCTCCCCAGTGCGCACTCTCCTCGGGTCTTATCTAACCTGCTATG
>NC_063366.1:21394103-21410050 GCF_021869965.1 Rhincodon typus | reverse complement strand
CTTATCTAACCTGCTATGGGGCTCTAACCTCCCCAGTGCGCACTCTCGTCGGGCCTTATCTAACCTGCTATGGGCTCGATCCTCCCCAGTGCGCACTCTCCTCTGGCCTGGTCTACATCTGCCCTTAAGTTTCAATTGTTTGTGTCTCTCAGTCGTGACCTTTCTTTGTACATCTTCGCAAATGGTTTTATGGAAGTCGTGTTTACACCATTTATTACTTTATCTTCCCTAATGATACATTGGGCCTCTTTATTGCCTGGAAACATTGGCTCATGGAATGCAACTGACCTTTTCACACTAATTTGTTGTTTGCCCTTCTAATTCTACAATTGGCTAACTAATAGAAGACAGGGTTCAGGTAAGGGGGCATTTTGAGGATGGAGTTTTGTTGTGCAGTGCCATAGGGATCAGTGCCAGTCCCACAATTATTTACAACGTGGATTCACAACTTGCACAATGAAAGTTTGTTGCCAAGTTGGCAGATGACACAATAATCAGTGAGAAGACAAGTGTTGACGATGACACAGATAGGCTACACTGGGAAATAAACAAGTTAGTGAGTGGGCAAAAATGTGGCTGTTGGAGCTTAATGTGGGAAAATATGAGGTGATACATGTTGGCAGTAAGAATAGAGGAGTTGACTATTATTTCAAAGGAGAAAGACTGCAGAAAGCTGCAGCACACAGGCATTTGAAAATCTTTGTGCATAAATCACAAGAAGCTAACACAAAGGTTCAGCAAACTATAGGGAAGATAAATGAAATATCCGCCTTTATTTCAAGGGGAAGGCAGCATAAAAGTCGAGAAGTCTTGCTAAAAAAAATACAAGGCACTAGTCAGACCACACCTAGAAGACTGCTGTTGTAGAAATTTTTATTTCAACTTAACTACTAATGAGACTTGACTCCAGCTCCCATTCGAAGCAGTTTATTTTCTTACTTGGTACCAAGGAGAGTGAGTGTCGATCTCCACTGGCACCCGATTCTGCTAATACAGAGTATAACAATCTCCTTTATACCACTAACTTCAGAGCAGGGTGTTCCCGTGACATCTTGTGTTTGTCGATTCATTCATTGCAAGTTTAAAGAAAACAGACGCTGCTCAAGGTAACAGGAATGCTGTTTTCCAGATACCTTAATAATTACTTCTTCAAATGACCTTCGGCATGCAGCTAGCATAGGGAGTGATATACAGTTTGATTGAAGCTCTAGCTTATCAGTAATTAGGCTCCACAGGGATACAAGGGACATCTCTAATTCAGCCTAAAACCTTAGTATAGTGACAATATATCAAAAGATCCTTCTCTAACTCTAGCTAAGATAATATGCACATAGTGATAACACAGTCTGAGTAACTACCTCCCAACTTCTGCTAAGCTCATTAAAATCCCGCATGCTAACTAATTAAAATTCTTTCTCTCGGCCATCAGTTTCTCCCAAGGGTGCCTTTTCTGTCTTGGCCTAAATTCCCATCTATCCTTGCGATGTAATTTCTGTCTTGGCCTAAATTCCCACCTAAATTGCGATGTAAAATTTTTCTTCCATAGTTCCCTCCTTGTTGATCTTTTCAGATTAACACTTAAAATTTTACATCTATCTCTTGATGAAAAGGAGGCTCATATCCCTCCGGGTAAGGATGTATTTTTAAACATTCCTCCTCATCATAATTATCATCATCAAAACTCTCGATGACTGTTCTAGGGTACATTGGCACCATAGGTCCTCCTATCGGGGGTAACAGGGTGCAAATAAATCTAGCAGCTACTACGTAAATAACCACCAATGACAAATATTACACCATACTGTGTCAGAGTTCCCTACCAGTTACCGAACATCCTCCAACCTCCAGGGGAATTATAATTGTGAAACTGTTCTCTTATCTTCTTAATTTTCTTGGCCGACTTTCTGATGTGATCAGCCAGGTTGGTAATGGTTGCTGATTCGTCGGGACTTTAAGTGCAGCACTCTTGTCCTGTAATGGCACAGGTACCCACCTTTTCAGCCAACACAAAATCCAATGCCATCCTATTCTGCAGTGCCACAATCCTAACTGCCACTAATTCTACTGTAACTGCAGATAGAGCTTGCTGTGTGTCCCTGAAACCTTCTGCTGTTTCATTTGCTAATTTCTCTCATGCAGAGGCCATATTTATTAACTCCCTGGCTGCTTTTCCAGTTCCGAAAATGGGAAAATCTATCATCCCAAACCTCTCTGCTTTGGTTAGAGCTCTCCTTCCTACATTAGTGCCGGAACTGGCTATGCCGTGTACCCCGGGATGTTGAGTTAGAGACTCAAAGTGTCGGATCTGGGGTATGACAAATGCTAGATAACAACAGCCTGTCCACCACATCGGGAGCCAAGGGTAGGCTTTTACCCCCCATACCCGATATGTTCCATTCAAGGCCCACAGCGGTGTGTGGTTCAGGGTGTTGTTAAACTCGCAGCGGCTGTTTCCCATAAAGTTAGCGTTAGGGTGGTCTGGCTGACATATGCACTCGCTGCCTATTCCAGCCCTCGTCACGGTTACGCTGGGGGTGGCTAGATGTTCTGACATATCTAGGTATGTACCAGCCATCAAAGGTGAGTTCTTGTGGTCTGTTCACACAAGGAGGTAACAAAGATTCCCATATCTTACTGCCTTTGGGCGGATTCCTATCCAGCAATCCCTGGTTCTGATGCCTCCCTCCTTTCTTGTATGATTTTTAAAACGTCTCCAGGCGTACATGTCATTTTGGCTAAAAGGGATTGACCTTAAAGGGATGCCCCCTTCCCCTCCATGGTGAGGGACGAGGGTGCATACCCAGCAAGCAGAGGCACTACTTCTATCAGCATACTCATGAGACATATGCAGAAATGTGTTTATCATCTTTCCTCTATGCAGTCTGAAAACATATATCAGTCCAATTGCCACAGTCAGGATTTTACTTCTTCGCATGTTGTGTCTTTTCGTTCTCGGTGATGTTTTCTTTTCTTTTCGGGAGGACGTTATTCTCCTTTTTCGTCATAGTGCAACTTGCACCTAGTGGCGTAGATCCAGTCGGGTTTCTCCTTCACTTTAACCGCCGTGCGGGTCGTTAGCAGCACCAGGTAAGGGCCTTTCCACCTGGGGGAAAAAGAATCTTTATTCATCGATTTCACGTATATCCTGTCTCCCGGGTTAAATGGATGCACATTACCTTCCTTTAGTGGTGCTTGGGCTTATCGGACTCTTTCATGTAACTTCTCTGCCTCCTGACACAATGTCTGCGCATACTTTAATGTTTTCTCATCATTCCATATTAAAGCTACCGTTTCTGGGGTCATGGGAGGCCTAGTTCCCGTTGTCATAGGTCATCCCATTAAAATCTCATGAGGGGTGAGTCCTGTTTTTCTATTCTTCTGATTTCGCATAGTGTACAGTACTAAGGGTAGGGGCTCTGGCCACTTGAGGCCATTTTGCTGGCAGACTTTTGTTAGGGCCGTTTTTATTTCTCCGTTTATTCTTTCCACTATACCTGAGGACTGGGGCCGGTAGGGCATGTGCAATTTCCACTGAAATCCTAGGGCCTCCTTTAACCCCTGTACCAGTTTGTTGGTGAAATGGGTCCCTCTGTCACTATTTATTCGCACTGGAATACTGAATCTAGGGATGATTTCTTTCATTAATATATTTATTACAGTTATAGCATCATCCCTCCTCGTTGGATAAGCCTCCACCCATCTGGAGAACATGTCAACTATTACCAACATATACTTAAGCCCCTTCTCAGCAGGCATGTGCACAAAGTCAATTTGCAAATTTTCAAAAGTCAATTCTAGTTGGAGTAAGTGGTCAAACGTAGCGGCTGTCCTTCCTCTATTATTCTGCTGGCATACCAAGCAAGTCCGTGCTACTTTCTCAATGGTTACTGTTATCCCGTTGTTGGGTGATAACATGCTGCATCACTCCTTTGCCCATGTGAGCCTGGCCATGGGCCAGGCAAGCCAGGGGCAAAAATAGACTACTGGGGCACACCACGTGACCGTCCGGGTGGCACCATATGGAACCAGATTGATAGCACCCTGTCTTGTGCCAGGTGCTGATCTCCTGGCGTGAGGCGTGCCTCTGAGCCTCTTCCAACTGTGGCGCTTCAATACACACAGGGAGCTCCCTACCTCCGGATTCAACCCGTGGTGCCTGCAGCAATAGAGACTGTCGAACAGTCACTGCCTTCGTTGTTTCGTCAGCGAACCTATTCCCCTTAGAAACGTCATCCCCTGCAGAGGTATGTGCCTCGCATTTAATAATCGCTACAACCTGTGGCAGCTGTATGGCTTCTAAAAGATTCAGTACCAGGCTGGCATGCTTAATCGGTTTCCCTGATGAGGTGATAAATCCCCTGTTCCTCCACAGTTGCCCAAAGTCATGCACTACCCTGAAGGCATAGCGTGAGTCTGTGTAAATGTTCACTGTTTTGTCCTTAGCCAGAATGCAGGCTCGGGTGACTGTGAACAGTTCGGCAGCTTGCGCCGAGGTTCCTTCGGGCAGGGCGTACGTCTCCATCACTTCGTGTGGGGTGACTATGGCAAACCCAGCTAACAGCTTGTTGTCTCTTGGCGGTACGAGGAACCGTCTGTAAACAGGATTAAATCAGGGTTTGTAATGGGCGTGCTTAGTAAATCTGGCCGCGGCGTAGTGGTAGAACATAAGAACTAGGAGCAGGAGTAGGCTGTCCGGCCCTTCGAGCCTGCTCTGCCATTCAATAAGATCATGGCTGATCTTTTCGTAGACTCAGATCCACTTACCGGCGTTCTCACTGTATCCCTTAATTCCTTTATTGTTCAAAAAAAATCTACCTTATCTTTAAAAACGTTTACTGAAGTAGCGTCAACTACTTCACTGGGCAAGGAATTCCATAGATTAACAACCCTCTGGGTGAAGAAGTTCCTTCTCAATTCAGTCCTAAATCTGCTCCCTCTAATCTTGAGGCTATGCCCTCTTGTCCTAGCTTCACCTGCCAGTGGAAACATCCTCTCTACTTCTATCTTATCTATTCCCTTCATCATTTTATATGTTTCTATAAGATCCCCCCTCAATCTTCTGAATTCCAATTAATATAATCCCAATCTACTCAGTCTCTCCTCATAAACCAACCCACTCAACTCCGGAATCAACCTAGTGAACCTCCTTTGCATCCCACTCCAGTGCCAGTACATCCTTTCTCAAGTAAGGAGACCAAAACTGCACACAGTACTCCAGGTGTGGCCTCACCAGCACCTTGTACAGCTGCAACATAACCTCTCTGCTTTTAATCTCAATCGCTTTAGCAATGAAGGACAAAATTCCATTTGCCTTCCTAATTACTTGTTGTACCTGCAGACCTACCTTCTGTGATTCATGCACAAGGACACCCAGGTCCCTCTGCATAGCAGCATGCTGCAACTTTTTACCATTCAAGTAATAATCCTTTTTACTATTACTCCTACCAAAATGTATGACTTCACATTTATTTACATTGTATTCCATCTGCCAGACCTTTGCCCACTCACTCAATGTATCTATGTTCCTCTACGAAGGTTCACAGTCCTCTGCACACTTTGCTCTGCCACTCATCTTAGTGTCATCTGCAAACTTTGACACCCTACACGTGGTCCCCAACTCCAAATGATCTGTATAAATTGTAAATAATTGCGGTCCCAACACCAATCCCTGAGGCACACCACTAGTCACTGACTGCCAGCTAGAATAGCACTCATTTATCCCCACTGTTTGCTTCCTGTTAGTCAACCAATCCTCTATCCATGCTCATACTTTACCCTTAACGCCATGCATCCTTATCTTATGCAGTAGCCTCTTGTGCGGCACCTTGTCGAAGGCCTTTTGGAAATCACACCACATCCACTGGGTCCCCATTATCCACCTTGCTCGTAATGTCTTCATAGAATTCCAAAAGATTTGTCAAGCATGACCTGCCCTTCATGAACCCATGCTGCGTCTGCCCAACGGGACAATTTCTATCAAGATGCCTTGCTATTTCTTCCTTGATAATAGACTCAAGCATCTTCTCCACTACAGAGGTTAAGCTAACCGGTCTATAATTCCCCATCTTTTGTCTACTTTCCTTTTTAAACAGTGGCGTTACATTTGCTGTTTTCCAATCTGCTGGGACTGCCCCAGAGTCCAGCAAATTTTGGAAAATTACCGCCAGTGCACCTGCTATTTCTCCTGCCATCTCTTTTAGTACCCTGGGATGCATTTCATCAGGGCCAGGAGACTTATCAATCCTTAGCTCCATTAGCTTGCCCAACACTACCTCTTCCGTAATTATGATTGTTTCCAGGTCCTCACCTACCTTCGTCTCTTTGTCAATTACTGGCATGTTATTAGTGTCCTCCACTGTGAAGACCGATACAAAATACCTGTTCAATGCCTCGGCCATTTCATCATATCCCATAACTAAATTCCCCTTCTCATCCTCTAAAGGGCCAACGTTTACTTCAGCCACTCTTTTTCGTTTTATATATTTATAGAAAATTTTGCTATCTGTCTTTATATTCTGTGCTAGTTTTTCTCATGTTCTATCTTGCTTTTCTTTATAGCTCTTTTTGTGGCTTTCTGTTGACCTTTAAAGTTTTCCCAATCTTCTAGTTTCATGCTGTTTTTGGCCACTTTGTATGCCTTCTCTTTCAATTTGATAGCCTCCCTTATTTCTTTAGACACCCATGGCAGATTACCCCTTTTCTTACAGTCCTTCCTTTTCACTGGAATATACTTTTGCTGAGCAATTTGAAAAATTGCTTTGAAAGTCCTCCACTGCTCGTCAACTGTCCCACCATAAAATCTTTGTTTCCAGTCTACTTTAGCCAAGTCCTCCCTCATTCTATTGTAGTTCCCCTTGTTCAAGCACAGGACCCTGGTATTGGATTTTATCTTCACACTATTCTAAATTCAACCATACTGCGATCACTCCTTCCAAGAGGATCCCTAACTATGAGGTCATTAATTATTCCTGTCTCATTACACAGGACCAGATCTAGGATAGCTTGCTCCCTCGTCAGTTCCATTACATACTGTTCAAGAAAACTATCACGGATACATTCAACGAACTCCTCCTCAAGGCTACCCTGATCGAGCTGGTTCGACCAATCTACATGTAGATTAAAATCCCCCATGATAATTGCCGTACCATTTTTACAGGCATTAGTTATTTCTTTGTTTATTGCCCACCCCAATGTGATGTTATTATTTGGTGGCCTATAGACTATGCCTTTCAGTGACTTTTTCCTCTTAGAATTTCTAATTTCCACCCAAATGGATTCAACCTCATTCTCCATAGAACCTATATCATCTCTCAGCACCGCCCTGATGTCGTCCTTGAATATCAGAGCTACACCACCTCCCTTACCTTCCTGTCTGTCCTTCCGAATAGTCTGGTACCCTTGGATATTTAACTCCCAGTCGTGACGATCCTGTAACCATGTCTCCGTAATGGCTACCAAATCGTATTCATTCACAATGATTTGTGCCGTTAACTCGTCAACCTTGTTATGAATGCTACGAGCATTCAGGTAAAGTGCCTTTATGCTGGCTTTCTTACCCTCATGATTTCCAACATCTCTAATAATATCTCCTGAGTTATCCTTCCTTTTTGCTTCTTTCATAGTCTGCCTTGAACGTAAACCCTCCTGCACACATGCTAACCTGCTGCTTACCTTTTTATTTACCATCATACGCCCTGTCATTTTCCCTTTCCCTTCCCCCCAGCTCACTAGTTTAAAGTCCTAGTGACCACCCTATTTATCCTTTTTGCTAGAGCACTGGTTCCAGATCGGTTCAGGCGGAGACCGTCCCATCGGTACAGATCCCTCCGGTTCCAAAACTGATGCCAATGCCCCATGAAATGGAACCCCTCTTTGCCACACCACTCCCTTAGCCACGTGTTTACTTCCCTAATTTTCTTATCCCTAAGCCAATTTGCATGTGGCTCGGGCAGTAATCCGGAAATTATGACCCTCGAGGACCTGTTCCTTAATTTCGTTCCTAGTGCTTGATAATCCCCAGACAGGTCCTCCATCCTAGCCTTGCCTATGTTGTTAGTCCCAGTGTGGACCACAACAACTGGATCCTCCTCCTCCCACTCCAATATCCTTTCAAGCCGGACAGAGATATCCTGGCACCGGGCAGGCAATACACCATGTGGGACTCCCGATCCGGCTTGCAAAGGATACTATCTATCCCCCTAACTATAGAATCCCCTATAACAGCCGCTGCCCAAGTATATTCCCGGCAGCCCCCTGGTCCTCGCTGTCGCCTCTCCCTCTACTGCTTTGACAGTAAGTGGGCAATCATGTTCGGTGCCTTCAGGAGTTGGCAAAGGAATAAAGGTGGCAGGGTTGATGGCCGGGGACCTCTCGTATTTATAGTTGGAGTGAGAGAGAAGAATCACCTCATAGTCAGTTCGTCGGGCAGTTGTAAAATGCTGAGTGGCAGCAGAGTTCAGTAACAGCAGAACTATGTGGGGAACTCTCACCATACACGGACGATCCAACACAATGGGTATAGATTTTTCCACCATTACGGCAGTAGCAGCGACCGCCTGAAGACAGGTTGGCATACCCATCACGACCGCGGGGAGCGTCGCGGAATAATAAGCCACTGGACGCTTCCCTCCCCCATGTTCCTGACGCAGGAGACCTGTGGCGAATCCTTGCGATTTGTTCACGTATAGTTGGAATGGCTTGCTATAGTTGGGGAGGCCTAACGCTGGTGCATTGATCAGTGCGTGTTTTAACTCCTTAAATGCCTTATCCCTGTCAGCTGTCCATTCAACTGCAGCCGGTTTGTGTTGCAGTGTGGCGGCTCGCAACACAGCGTCTCGCTCCCTATACTCAGGGATCCACTGCCAACAGTATCCTACCATGCCCAGGAAAGAGAGGATATCTTTTTTTGTCTTAGGGGTCGGAACCTGCTGAATGGCCCTTATACGATCCTCCCCCAATCTCCTCCACCCTTTCCCGATGTGAAACCCTAAATACTGTACGGTCTCCTGGCAAAATTGCATTTTCTCCAGGGACACCCTATGTCCTCGATTGGCTGGATGCATGAGCCAGGCACTGAGGGCCTGTGGTGGAGGCGAGCAGGATATCGTCCGCGTATTGGATGATAGTGGAATATTCAGACAAGTGGCACTCGTCGAGGTCATGTTTAACAGCTGCAGCATAAACTGCTGGGCTTTCAGTATACCCTTGTGGCAGGTGTGTCCATGTATACTGCTGGTTTTTATAAATAAATGCAAACAGGTCCTGGCTGTCTTTGTGTAAGGGAATAGAGAAGAATGCTGAACACAGGTCGACTACCATAAAGGCACTGGCCTCCGCAGGAATAGATGTCAGTATAATATTGGTATCAGGCACCAGCGACACCATGGGGATCACTATCTTGTTAATGGCCCTTAAGCCCTGCACAAACCGCCACTCATTTTTTCGACCTGACTTCGGAATGGGCAGTATAGGGGTGTTACAGGGACTTTATATCTTCGTTGTTACCCCTTGTTGCAGAAACGAGTCTGTCACTGGGGCGATGCCGTCCTCTGCTTCAGCGGTTAAACGGTACTGTTTAACACACAGCAACACCACATTCTTCTGCAGGGTAACCCTGTGCCTCGGTGCCGTTTGGACCCTTCCCACATGATTTTTGTGCTGTGCCCATAGATTTACCGGCACCTGTGCTAGGACTGTAGGGAGGAGAAGAGGATCCTCTTTTGGTGGTAGCTGCCTTTCAAAAATGGTTCCCCTGACCTCAGGGCGAATAGCAATCCTCCCTTCCCTGTTGTTAAAGAACTCGATGCGTGTTCCTTGTCCCAGCACGGGCAGGGCTATAGTGCAGATGATCTTAGTTTCAGCTACCATGCGGTTTACCATCGTCCCGATATCTCTAGGTATCGCCGGTGGTTTCACGGCTACTGTCAAGTGGGGCAGTGAGGAATCTCCCATTCTAAACCTGTCTTCCTGATCCTCTGCTAGTTCCACGACGATCCCAAATCCTTCGGGACCAAAGTAAATGTACTGTGTCGTTTTCAACTCTTCTTTTCTGTTCAGATAGGGTGTATCAATTTATCGTAAGGTGGGTCAGCCTGCGCAGTATGGTAGGCTGTGCAGTGGACTCTCTCCTTTTCCCGACTGGTGCTGATTAAAAAGCACAAATTCTGGGCATAGGGACTGGCGAAATTCTGCAGAGCAGTCTGCATTTGCCAGAGTCCTGGGGTATAGGGGTTGCCATTCAGCTGCCAACAGTATAATATGGGCTCTGTATCGCCTAATTTTGGCTCACTCATCAATTTCAGCATTTTGGGGAACCCTAATTTTGGGGAGCTCCATGTATATACCTTCGGTCGTACAATGTAATGTGGCTCCCAGTTTACAAAGAGTTTGTCGGCCCAATAGGGAGAGTGGGGCTGTCTTAGAAATAATAAAAGTATCCGTGACATCTCTTTCCTTTATTTTCAAGTGAGCTGGAAGGAAAGGGGTTCCGCCCGCGGGACGCCAGCTATCCCCACGGTTTCAATTAGGAGGCCACTTTCTAGGACGTCTGCAGAGCGGGGTACAGAGGACACGGTGGCACCGGTATTGATCAGACAGTCCAAATATTTATTTCCCAATTTAATAGTAGTCATAGGCTCCTCCCTCATAGTTTTGGACAGTCTGATGATGGCCGCCTGTACCACCCTCCCCTCGCGGCACCTCTATGCTGATGGATTCAGGTGACTAAAAGAGAAGGGGGGCATCTCCCCTCCCCTCAGGTCCTGGCCTCGTCCTGATCTACATTCCCGGGCCCAGTGACCCTTCCTTCCACAATTGTTACACTGGTCTTGGGATTTATCTCAAGACCACTTTTGTCTCCTTCTGCCCCCTCCTCTCCTATTGGCCTGGGGATATCCTCCTTTTTGATAAAATTGTCCCATCATTTCAAGCTTGCTCTCCTCCTGGGAAATGAAAAGGCCCTGTCTGTCCATATTCATTAATGAAGTGACCTCTTCTCCCCATTGTTGATTCTGCCAATTTAGGTTTGCCAATTTGTAAGCCAGCGCCTAGCTGGGTAGCATATCATTTAGTAAAGTTTGGACTGCCAGTGGTCCATTCTCCAGGGGAATACCTGCATGCTCTTCCCATTTACTTCTATCCCTGGCTATAAAATCTGGGACAGGCTCCCCTTTTTGCTGCAGGCAGCGGGCTACTTCCCCTATATCGCTATGTTTTCGCGCTCCTCTCATTATAGCTTCCTTCCCTCTATTCTCTAGCCAGTGAGACAGAGACTCATTCCTGATTGTGAGTTGGTCGTCGTTTGGTCTCCAATCTCCGTTTTCACCGGGGGGAATAGTGAATCCCTCTTTTAGAGATGACCACGAATTTCCAATTGCACATCTCAGTAGCATCTGCACATCCCCGGCGAGGGGAGAGTAGATCGTACATATTTGTACCAGCCGGTTATGAAAAGCATTGGGTCTCTTTAAGGGGTCTGGTGCTTCAGACACCATGGCTTGGGCTTCTGCCAGAGTGCAGGGTTTTAGTATAGGAACATCTCCTATCATAATAAGGGGATCATGTAAAACCTCCCCCTCCCCCCTCGTCTTATCCTTAGCTTTTCGGCGAGACTGTCTTCGGAAGTCGCTAGTGCTACTAACTGTCGACTCGGATTCCCCTGTGCTCTGGGATTCCTCGCTTCCATCGACAGCCTCCTGCGCCAAGGAGCCCCGGTGGGCTGGGGGTAGGGCTGCAGCAATTAGTATCAATTTGTCCGCTCCGTCCCACCAGGGGGAGGGGCGCTAGCCGGGGCAGGAAGGCGGGGATGTAATCCCACTACTGGGAGGTTGGTTTCTACTGCCTTTTTAGCCACTGATTCTGTTTGGTCTTTTTTCTTGGGGGGTTTTGGTGGCTGGTGTCTTCTTGCCACTTCCTTCCACCTTTTAAAACACCCCAACATATAGTCCACGTCCCAATTTGGGTCACCGTCCCCTTCTCGTGTGACATCCTCCCAAGTTTGAATTAGTTTTAAATTAAAGCTTCCCCCATAAGGCCTCTGTCCATCCGACCAACCCATATAAATCACTACTAAAAGTAACCGCATACCGATCATCTCCAGTTTCTTTAATTACAGTATCGGCTGGGGATCCTGCTGGGACTAAGGGTTCCCCCAATAGTTATCGCTGTTTCTTAACTTTCTTTATCTTTTTTAAAGTTTTCTGTCCTACCTTCAACGGTCCATTATTTTTACCTCCAGCATTCCTCTGCTTGTCAGCAGGACCAGCATTACCTGATCGACTGCTTCTGTTCCCCATCTTCTCCTATCGGCTTTGTCTCCTCTACCTCTTTCCTGTGAAAGTAAAGGTTATACAAGACACTACTACTCTATCACCCCCTTATTAACACTATTTACACTGAGCGCTCACCAGTTTTCCTGCCTTGTTGCGGGCCCTGGAGTCGAGTTATCATTCATCTTAGTGGAGATGTCTGAGTCTGATTTCCCATGGCCCCCAATTCTTCCTAGCCCTCACCCTGTTCCTCAGCCCTCAGGTGTCTTGGCAGTTTTCTCGGACTAGGTCACTGGCCGGGCAGTCTTCTTAGACTGTGGGCGGCCTGGAGCAATCCCCCTTTCAGTTAGGATTAACTCCGAGCAATCCCCCTTTCAGCTAGGAATTGCTCAGCTTGGTTCCCCTTTCAGCTAGGATTTGCTCAGCTTGGTCCCCCTTTCAGCTAGGACCGGCTCAGATCTGTCCCCCTCCTTGCTGGACAGTCGAGGTTTCAGACTCCAGTGTCTCCACTCAGGTGAGTCCGTCCGAATCCCGTTCTGTGGGATCGTGCCAACTGTGCCAAATTGTTGTAGAAATTTTTATTTCTACTTAACTAATAATGAGACTTGACTCCAGCTCCCATTCGAAGCAGTTTATTTTCTTACTTGGTACCAAGGAGAGTGAGTGTCGATCTCCACCGGCACCCAACTCTGCTAATACAGAGTATAACAAACTCCTTTATACCACTAACTTCAGAGCAGGGTGTTCCCGTGACATCTTGTGCTTGTCGATTCATTCATTGTAAGTTTAAAGAAAACAGACGCTGCTCAAGGTAACAGGAATGCTGTCTTACAGATACCTTAATAATTACTTCTTCAAATGAACTTCGGCATGCAGCTAGCATAGGGAGTGATATACAGTTTGATTGAAGCTCTAGCTTATCAGTAACTAGGCTCCACATGGATACAAGGGACATCTCTAATTCAGCATAAAACCTTCGTATAGTGACAATATATCAAAAGATCCTTCTCTAACTCTAGCTAAGATAATATGCACATAGTGATAACACAGTCTGAGTAACTACCTCCCGACTTCTGCTAAGCTCATTAAAATCCCGCATGCTAACTAATTAAAATTCTTTCTCTCGGCCATCAGTTTCTCCCAAGGGTGCCTTTTCTGTCTTGGCCTAAATTCCCATCTACCCTTGCGATGTAATTTCTGTCTTGGTCTAAATTCCCATCTACCCTTGCGATGTAAAATTTTTCTTCCACAACTGCAAACAGTTCTTTTATCTAAGGAACGATAAAGTACATTGGAGACAGCCCAGCAAAGGTTCACTAGATTAATCCTGGGCATGGAAGGATTTTCTTGTGAGGAGAGATTGAGTAGGTTGGGCCTATACTCGATGGTGTTTAGAAGAATGAGAGGTAATCTTATTGAAACATACAAGAAACTGAGCGGAGTTGACAGGATCGATGTGGAAAGGCTTTCTCTTGTGGGAGAGTTTAGGACCAGAGGGTATAATCTCAGAATAAGTGGTCACACATTTCACAGAAATGAGGAGGAATTGCTTCTCTCAGAGAACAGTAAATCTGTGGAAACACAGATTTATCACAGATGCTGTAGAGGCTGGGTTGTTAAGTGTGTTCAAAGCTGAGATTGGCAAAGTTTCAAATAGTAAGGGAAACAAGAGTTATGGGGAAAACACAGGAAAGTAGAATTGAGGATTTTCGAAACATAGAATGTGATTATGCCGCAGCTTTTAGAGGTTATTTTGTTCTGGTTTCATTTAAGAGAGAGACTGAATAAACGAGAAAGAGCTGGCTAGTTAAGACCACTTGAGTAAACCACTTTGGAGGCCTTGGGATTTTTTTTCCCACAGCCTGAATGGGTGTGACCAGCTCTCACAGGTCAGGATTCCTGGGTTTTGGTTTCTCAGTCGCATCAGAAGCTATTGGGGTCTCAACAAAGTTGGAAGCTTAGGAAATGTCTCCTGGCTGCTACTCTCTCTGAAATTTCTCTTGATTTTTTTTTCTCCCAGATTGTAGAACTGCATGTGAGAATCTGTGTCTGAATTTTCCTTTGTTATCAAGGTGTGAGTTTATTGGAACAGTTAATTAGTAATAGTTCCTGCATCTATTGTTCAGTTAAGTCTCCAGTAGGGTTGTTATTCTAAATTCCTCTTTCTTTTGCTGTATTTTAACGACAGTGTTTGAATCAATTGTGTTTTGCTTAACATTGATGAGTTTAACCAGTCGCATTGCATCTGAAACACAGCACTTCACATTTGCCTTAAAAATCAGAAAAAGTTAGGGCTAGGCTACCTTCTTAAAATACTTTGAGGGGTCTAGCCCGGTCTATAACAACAAACATACAAAAAAGTGTGGGGCCATTTGGCCCTTCAAGGCTGCTTTGCCATTCATTAAGACCATGACTGATGTGATTTTTAACCTCAATTCTTCACTCCTGCATATCACATATAATCTGTCACTCCTTGGTAATCAAGAATTTACCAACCTTTGTCTTAAAGGTATTTAATGATACTGCATCCACTGCCTTTTGAGGAAGGGAATTCCAATGACTCTCAACCCTCTGAGAGAAAAATGTTTCCTCATTTCTGATTTAAATGGGTGATCCTTATATTTAAACAATGACCCCTAGTGCTAGGTTCTCCCACAAGATGAAACATCCTTTCAATGCCCACTCAGTCAAGTCCCCTCAGGATTCTCTATCAGTCGTTTCAATAAAGTCACCTCTGACTCTCCTGAACTGGAGAGGTTACAGGCCTGGCCTGTCTAGCATTTCCTCATAAAGCAATCTGCTCATTCCAGTATTAGTCTCGTAAACTTTCTGTTATCTGCTTCCGATGTATTAATATCCTTGTGTAAATATGATGACCAGTATTGTACACTATATTCCAGATATGGATTCACCAATGGCCTGTATAACTGAAGCATGACTTCCCTGATCATTCATTCCGCTGCCTTCGCAATAACCTGTAATATTCGATGAGCTTTCCTGATTATTTGCTGTAGAGTGTCAGATCAGCCCTGATCTCATTGAATGGTGGGACAGACTTGATTAGCTGAATGGCCTATTTCAGCTCCTACACCTTATAGTCTGAACCTTACTTTTGAGCTGTATGATCAATTGCCTATAGAAACTGTTTAATCACTAACAACAATTAAACAGCATATAATTTAATTCACTTGCTAAATTAAGTCAACGTTATTTATGATTGAAAAATAATTCAATCCTACACAAGGAGCTGTGAAGGTTCAGTTATTGAGTACATTCATGTCAGAGATCAATTGATATTTAGATAAAGGAATCATAGGAAATGGTAGTATTGTGGGAAAATGGGATGGAGGGAGAATATATTCCATGATCTAGTGAAACAGTTGAGAGGCTGACTCCAGCTTCTATCTCATATGTTCTTATTTGTATAAGTTTTAACATTGATTGCTCCAGTAATGAGTTAAAATGTAAAATCCTGTCCATTTGTTCCCTCTGTTGAGGTAATTTGTGGATTTTTTTTAAGGTTATTAGTCTTTCTGGGGATTACAACATCAGACTTTATGTGGACTATGACATGTAAATATATAAGTTAAAACATTCTGTGTGGAGTTTGCACATTCTCCCCGTGTCTGCGTGAGTTTCCTTCGGGTACTCCAGTTTCCTCCCACAGTCCGAAAGATGTGC
>NC_063366.1:21373119-21394003 GCF_021869965.1 Rhincodon typus | reverse complement strand
GTTTCCTTCGGGTACTCCAGTTTCCTCCCACAGTCCGAAAGATGTGCAGGTTAGCTGGATTGGCCTTGCTAAATTACCCAAAGTGTTCAGGGTCATAGGGGTGTGGGTCTGGCTGGGATGCTCTGAGGGTCGGTGTGGACTTGTTGGGCTGAAGGGCCTGTTCCCACACTGTAGGGATTTTCTGATTCTCTGATTCCTAATCTTCCAAATTAACTTCTACTCGATGGTTCCAAATCACAATAAAAAATTGCTGAATTCAAATTCATTTACAATGCGGTTCTGGAGGAATTGTATATTGTAGGGCAGTTTATATTTTAGAAAATCTGCTGTTTTCAATGTAATTTTGTTCCATGGATGACATAAATACAGAATTTTATGTTTTATTGTTGCTGTTCACTAGGTGAGTTCCTTGTCGTTGGACCTGCTGAACCTGTTGAAGCCACAGTGGGTGAAGATGCCCTGTTGGAATGCCAGCTTGTGCCAGATTTATCTGCCAGCAACATGTTGGTGCAGTGGTTTAAATCAGGTCTAGATTCACCAGTTCATGTGTACAGACATGGGGAAGATGATGCTGCTGCTCAGCACAGGAATTACAGAGGAAGGACAGAACTGTTGAAAAATGAACTGACCCAAGGAGCCATTTCTCTTCGAATAAAGAACACAACAGTTTTTGATAGAGGGGAATACAGATGTTTAGTTAATAGCGGAACCAATTCTGAAGAAGCTGCAGTCATATTGAATGTCATAGGTTTGTACACCTCAGTAACTTTGGAGAAGTGATATGTCTCTGAGTTCTAAAAGCCCAGTTTAAATTAATTAATATTTTAACATTGAACAATTAAATTAATTTAACATTTGTAATATATCAATATGAAATAAGGTGTGGGAACATTGGACAAGAGTAGGCCATGCAGCCCATTGAGCCTGCTGTCCCATTCAGTTAGATCACAGCCGGTCATCTAACTCAATACAACCTTCTTGCTCCATCACCGTATCCATTGATGTCTTTCGTAACCAGAAATCTACCGGTCTCTATCTTGACTATTCTGAATTTCCACGGTCTCGAGGGTAGAGAGTTTCAGAGACTCACTACCCTCTGAGTGAAGATATTGCTCTTCATCGTAGACTTAAATGGTGTACTGCTTATTCTGAGGATGTAAGTGAACCAGATGAATTTTTACCATGACTAATGCTCATTTCATGGTCATTATTAAATGTTTGAGGACAGCCGATTCAGGCACCAGCATGTGTTATATCCTTTTTATATTTTTGTTTGATGTTCAATTGTCACAGACCAATCAATGCTGCTGTCCTCAGACAACTCACTAACCCGAATGGCTCCTAGCTCTATGCCCTGAAAAGTGGTGAACGTCCCTGCTTGGTGTACTGGCCCTATTAGCCCTTCTAGATATGACACTGATGCTTGCAATACACATAAATGTTTTGGATAAACATTGGTCTGATTGGTACATTTGTAGATGACTCAAAAATTGGTGGAGTTGTGGAACATTATCAAAGGATACAGCAGGATATAGATCAATTGGGTGGAGAAATGGCAGATGGAGGTTAATCCAGACAAGTGTGAAGTGATGCATTTTGGGAGGTCAAAAGCAAGATGAAAGCATAAAGTAAATGACAGGACCCTTCGGAGCATTGGTATACAGAGGGATCTTGAGGTGTAAGTCTATAGTTCCCTGAAAGGGGATAAATAAATGAATAAGGTAGTAAAGAAGGCGTACTGCATGCTTGCCTTCATTTGTCAGGGCATTGAGTATAAAAGTTGGCAAGTCATTTGCTGTACAAGACTTTAGAGAGGCCACATTTGGAGTTTTGTGTGCAGTTCTGGTCGCCACACAATAGGAAGGATGTGGAGGCTTTGGAGAGGGTCCAAAAGAGGTTTGCCAGGATGTTTCCTCGATCGCTGCATATTCACTATAAGGTGAGCTTGGACAAATTTGGATTGTTTTTGCGACAGCACCAGAGGCTGAGGAGCGACCTGATGAAAGGATATAAAATTATGGAAAGGGTGGATAGTTGGAGTCTTTTTCCCAGTGTGGAAATGTCAAATACCAAGGTTTAGCTAGGAGGGAAAAAGTTTAAAGGAGATGTGCAAGGCAAGATCTAATCAGGGGGTGGTAGGTGCTTGGCACTATCTGCCAGGGTGAAACTGTTGTTGAAGTTTCTAATGATTGACTACAGGAGTTTTGAGTCCAGGTTTTATGATCAAATATTGAGGCAAAAACAGGGAGAGTATACTCCACACTAGGCTGAATGAAACTCAGTGGAATACAAAAAATTAATGACCATTTCCGTCACACAGACATCTCTTTACCTAAATTCCAAACTCGTCTGCTACAAATACTGCGAAACAGACTTCTCCAGTCTCCGGTTAATATCTTATTCACCCAATCAGTGACCGTTTAACCTGATCCGAGCCTGACTTGCATGTACTGTTTGCTCCATTCCTTATCATATACATCCATCTTCTCTGTCTTCTCATCACTTATGACTCCCAAGGCCTCTCGGGATAGTTTTGCTGACACTGGCACTATGGTATACAAGGTTTGACTGGAGAATGTCACATACTGTGAACATAGAAATCACCATTTAACCCTTGGAGCCGCACTATCATCGCAAACTGATATCCCGAGTAGATTGCTGGGTCAAAGCACTGTTACTGTTACAATGACCTGACCCTCATACATAAATAACCCCATTCCCTGGTCTTCAAATGGAGTTAAAAAATGATGAAAATAGTAAACAGAAGTTTGAAAATTCTTTGGTGTCACCTTACTCTTTCTGTAAAGTTCATTTTTCCTCATGTATAATTGTTTAGAAATTTATAGAGTTTTTTGTCTCACTGCTTTTCTGTTTTCCTCTCATTTTAAATGATGTTTAGCTGGAGTACAATTCTGTGCCAGTTAATTAATCTGAATGAGTGTTATCTGTTGTGTCATCACAATTCTATCTGGACATATTCTCAGATAAAATGTAGTTCATAATCGCATTAAAGTCAGTGAAAAGCAGTGATTAGATACCTATCAATAACATTAAATAACCAGTTCTAACAGGCTACAGGAAGTGTTCCTAATGTTTGTAGTTTCTGAATCTATTCTCTGCTGATTCCAGGTTTGGGTCATAGGCCCTGGATTCACATGAAGGGATACCATAAAAACGGAATCCAGCTTGTGTGTAAATCCAGTGGATGGTTCCCTCAGCCAGAAATCCAGTGGATCAGTGAAGATGGACCTGTTTTATCACAAGCTGAACCAAGTTATGATGAGGACTCCAATGGTCTTGTAAACGTCCAGAGCATCATTGTCATTGCAAAACATTCAACAAACAGGTTCAAGTGTCGTATACGCTATGAACATTTGGGAATTACACAAGAAGCACAAATCAGGATCTCAGGTTTGTAAATCAGAATGTTTAATCAAGAAAGTTAAAGGTAATTTAAAGTCTGCCATAGATTGCATCTTGTGTTTAACTGTCCCCAAGATGCCCTCACATGGCAATCCATTCACTCAGTGAGGGAAAATAAGTCACTGAGCTACATTAGGAGATACTAAATCACAGGACTAAATGCTTGGTTAAAGAGATAGGTTTTAAGATTTTCCTTACAGTGGGAAAATAGGATAGAGAGCTGGAGGGATTTAAGGAATCGTTTTGAAAGCTTGGGCCCTGTCAATGTAAGGTGTGGACACTATTGTGGAGTACTTACCACTGGGGTTGGTCTGGTGGCCAATATTAATGAGTGGTGATGCCTTGGAGGGTTTGGGGATGGAGGAGGTTACAGAGATAAGGAAGGCAAGGGCATGGAGGAACTTGTAAACAAACATGAGAATTTTAAAATCAAGATGTTGTTTAACCGATGGAAGTCATTGTCGATCAGGAAAAAATAATTCTTCCTAATATCTCTTCATTTGACCTATTGTCCATTGTTATCAGATTACTGCTTTGTGAAACACTTTAAAATTCGTTAAACGTAGCGTAGAAAAGGATAATTTACAAACATAGGCCTCCAGCATTTGCTTGCTGCCTATGTGTCTCTGTACGTGCTGTAATACCCCAGCCCCTGGTCTCTGCAACTGACTCCCCCAGAATTCACAGCATCAGGGATGCAGTCACAAATTAAAAGGGTTTGGATGTGGCTCAGGACTAATGAGATAAACACAGGAAATGCTGAAGAAACTCCACAGGTCTGGCCCTGTCTATGAAGTTTCTCTCTCCATAAATGCTGACACACTTGCTGAGTTTCTACAGCACTTTCTGTGTTACCTTGTTTCAGATTTCCAGCATTCACTGTATTTTGTTTTTATTTGACACTTTTGAAACACCTTCCCAGGCAGAGAGGTCAAGTTCGCTCCGATTATTGGGCCCACGAGTTCTGGAATACAAATGCACAGATAGAATTTAAATTGTTTATTCATAAAATAATTTATTTTGATTTGCAAATGTTGTGCCAATGCCAATGTTAAATTCTTTGCCTTTATAGAGAGAACCATAATAAAGATCAGTGGCAATGATTGAAATGGGCAGGGACTCCACCCCCAATTGGTTATTTGACACTTTCAGTGTTGGTGTTTCTGGGTATTTCAGTGGAACCCACTGATTTTAAATCAGGAGACTCTTGGAAGGACTCTGCACATCTCATACACATTCACCACTAGTAAATATTTTGTAATAATAATGCACACGCTGCACAAAATGTAGTTGTATAACTCACTTGTATTCACTTTACAGACGATATCTTCCCTGGTGATTGGCTGGCACCTTTACTCGTGACCCTCTGTTGTGTGATTGCTGGCATCGCTGCTGTGATTTATTGGAGTGTGAAACACCATCGACAGATTAAAGGTACAGTCTCAGTGTAACACTGACTAAAGACAATAAAGGTACAAGCCTGGAAATCCACAGGGCGATCTCACAGTCTCCATCATTAAGCTGTAAGACATAAACAACCCTGTCGAATTTCAGGACCACAGCATTACTCCAATCCATTGTGTGTTTCAGTGTTAACTTTTTGGGGAATGGTGGTGTGAAGAGTTGATCACATTGAAATTAAGGATAAAGGAATAGTTGTAATTCCCATTCTCTGGCTGAATAGAATATGCTCCTTTAATAATTCTTAAACAGATGCTACCTGTTGAATATTTTATTATTATTCTTCTTCTTGTAAATATGCACAACATTTTCTTGGGCAAATGTGAAGCTGAAATAATCCAGGAAGTACCAACAAATCGAGCTGCATTTCACCATTTCAGCTGTAAGATAAAACACACAGTGCTGGAAAAACACAGCAACTCTGACAGCGTCTGTGGAGAGAAAAACAGAGTTAGTGTTTTGAGTTTAATGTAACTGTTGTTTGGAACTGAACAGAGGTGGAAATGTGAGACAACAAGGTGCAGGGCTGGATGAACACAGCAGGCCAAGCAGCATCATAGGAGCAGAGAGGCTGACGTTTCGGGCCTAGACCCTTCATCAGAAAAGGGGGAGGGGAAGGGGGTTTTGAAATAAATAGGGAGAGAGTGGGAGGCGGATAGAAGAGGGATAGAGGAGAGGATAGGTGGAGAGGAAACAAACAGGTCGAAGAGGCGGGGATGGGGCCAGGAAAGGTGAGTGTAGGTAGGGAGTTAGGAAGGGGATAGGTCAGTCCAGGGAGGACGGACAGGTCAAGGGGGCGGGATGAGGTTGGTCGGTAGGAGATGGAGGTGCGGCTTGAGGTGGGAGGAGGGGATAGGTGGGAGGAAGAACAGGTTAGGGAGGCAGGGACGAGTTGGACTGGTTTTGGGATGCGGTGGGGGGAGGGGAGATTTTGAAACTTGTGAAATCCACATTGATACCATTGGGCTGCAGGGTTCCCAAGCGGAATATGAGTTGCTGTTCCTGCAACCTTCGGGTGGCATCGTTGTGGCACTGCAGGAGGCCCAGGATGGACATGTCGTCTGAGGAATGGGAGGGGGAGTTGAAATGGTTCGCGACTGGGAGGTGCAGTTGTTTGTTGCGAACCGAGCGTAAGTGTTCTGCAAAGCGGTCCCCGAGTCTCCGCTTGGTTTCCCCGATGTAGAGGAAGCCACACCGGGTACAGCGGATGCAGTATACCACATTGGCAGATGTGCAGGTGAACATCTGCTTGATGTGGAAAGTCTTCTTGGGGCCTGGGATGGGGGTGAGGGAGGAGGTATGGGGGCAGGTGTAGCACTTCCTGCGGTTGCAGGGAAAAGTGCCGGGTGTGGTGGAGCTGGAGGGGAGTGTGGAGCGGACAAGGGAGTCACGGAGAGAGTTGTCCCTCCGGAAAGCAGATAAGGGTGGGGAGGGAAAGATGTCTTTGGTGGTGGGGTCGGATTGCAGATGGCGGAAGTGTCGGAGGATGATGCGTTGGATCCGGAGGTTGGTGGGGTGGTACGTGAGGACGAGGGGGATTCTTTTTTGGTTTTTATTGCGTGGACGGGGTGTGAGGGATGAGGTGCGGGAGATGTGGGAGACACGGTTGAGGGCGTTCTCGACCACCGAGGAGGGGAAGTTACGGTCCTTGAAAAACGAGGACAACTGAGATGTACGGGAGTGGAATGCCTCATCCTGGGAGCAGATGCGGCGGAGGCGAAGGAATTGGGAATAGGGGATAGCATTTTTGCAGGAAGGTGGGTGGGAGGAGGAGTATTCTAGGTAGCTGTGGGAGTCGTTGGGCTTGAAATGAATATCGGTTTCGAGGTGGTTGCCCGATATGGAGACAGAGAGGTCCAGGAAGGGGAGAGAGGTGTTAGAGATGGTCCAGGTAAATTTAAGGTTGGGGTGGAAGGTGTTAGTGAAGTGTATGAACTGTTCGAGCTCCTCGTGGGAGCACGAGGCGGCGCCGATACAGTCATCAATGTAACGGAGGAAGAGGAGGGGTTTAGGGCCGGTGTAGGTACGGAAGAGGGATTGTTCCACGTAACCTACAAAGAGGCAGGCGTAGCTTGGGCCCATGCGGGTACCCATGGCTACCCCCTTTGTCTGTAGGAAGTGGGAGGAATTGAAAGAGAAGTTGTTGAGTGTGAGGACGAGTTCGGCTAAGCGGATGAGGGTGTCAGTGGAGGGGGACTGGTCGGGCCTGCGGGACAGGAAGAAGCGGAGGGCCTTAAGGCCATCTGCATGGGGAATGCAGGTGTAGAGGGACTGGACGTCCATGGTAAAGATGAGGTGTTGGGGACCGGGGAATTGGAAGTTCTGGAGGAGGTGGAGGGCGTGGGTGGTGTCACGGACATAGGTAGGGAGTTCCTGGACCAAGGGGGAGAAAATGGAGTCGAGATAGTTGGAGATCAGTTCGGTGGGGCAGGAGCAGGTGGAGACAATGGGTCGACCAGGGCATTCAGGTTTGTGGATTTTGGGAAGGAGATAGAAGCGGGCAGTGCGAGGTTGGGGAACGATGAGGTTGGAGGCCGTGGGTGGGAGGTCACCTGAGGTGATGAGGTTGTGGATGGTTTGCGAGATGATGGTTTGGTGCTCAGGGGTGGGGTCATGATCAAGGGGGCGGTAGGAGGAGGTGTCAGAGAGTTGGCGTCCGGCCTCGGCGATGTAGAGGTCAGTGCGCCATACTACAACTGCACCTCCCTTGTCCGCGGGTTTTATGGTGAGGTTGGGATTGGAGCGGAGGGAGCGGAGGGCTGCACGTTCTGCGGGGGAGAGGTTGGAGTGGGTGAGAGAGGTGGAGAGGTTGAGGCGATTGATGTCTCGACGGCAGTTGGAGATGAAGAGGTCGAGGGAGGGTAGGAGGCCTTGGGGAAATGTGATGGGTTTGTGCTGTTTAAAAATTAGCAAGTGTTAATGCAACTGAAGGTACGATTGGAGAAATGTTGGCGAGCGACAGGGATTCAAAATCAAAGGTGTCATGGAACAGAAGAGAGGAATAATCATGGTTTGAGTGAAAAAGCAAACCATTTGTCTAGGGTAGGTGTTCATGGGAGCTCTGACTGAAAGCAAATACATGAGAACATAATACAGACACTGGGGGAACAATATCCTAAATGGAAGACAGAGTTCCTGATCAGAGAGTTAAACCCAGTGTCCAGTGCAGGAGGCTGTCAAATGCCTCAATGGAAAATGAGGTGTTGTTTTTCCAGTTGCATTGGATTTCAGTGGAAACTGCATCAGGCCCAGGACAGGAATGTGACCGTGAGAGGATGTTGGGGCATTGAGATGACAAATAGCCAAAATCTCAGGATCATGCTTGTGGACTAACAGAGGTGCTCTGCTAAGTAGGTACCCAGTTTCCCAGTGTAGAGGTGATAGATTGAGAACAGTGAATACAATAGACTAGACTGAAAGAAGTTCAGGGGAATATCTGCTTTACCAGGAAGGAGGGACCTTGGACAGTGAGGAAGGGAGAGGTAGAAAGGGGGGTGTTATGTGTATATGAAACCATGGGAGAGAGACAAGGTGTTAGCGATGATAACAAAGTGAACCAGGGAGAGAGCAGTCCCTTTGGAATGCTGATAGGAGAGTCAATGGGAGGGTGTGTTTGGTGAGGGTGTGTTTGGTGGTGGCATCATGTTGGAGCTGGTGGAAATAGCGGAGGAAGATCTTTGAAGCCAGAGGCTCATGGAATGGAATATGGAGACACCAGTGAAAGCTGTTGTTGTTCTGGGAAGGAGGGGAAGGGGAAAGTGTAGAAATGTCCAAAATGGGTTGGACACCATGAAGTGCCTTGTTAGCTCAGTGGGGAAGGACATGATCCTTGGTTGAAAGTAAGACATGTTGGGTGCATCATTGTGGAAGTTTCCATCATCTGTACAGATGTGATAGAGAAACTGGGAGAACAAAATGGAGTTCTTCCAGGTAGCAGGGAGCGAGGTTATGTATTCAGGGTAGATGTGAGAATCAGTGGTTTTGTGATAGATACTAGTGAACAGGATATCCCAGAGATGGAGTCAGAGAAGTCAAGGAAGGGAAGGGAGGAGAAGAATTAGAGATTATCCAGATGAAGGTGAGAGAAAGGTGGAAATTGGAGGCAAAGTTGATGACTCTTTCCCAGGATGGATCAGGGCAAGAAATGGCACCAATGCAGTCAATGGTCAATGAACTGAGGTCTTCAGAGTTGGCAGTCCTTTGTTCACATCGGGACTCCGTGCCGTCATCCTATGGATTTGGGAGGCATAGGAATTTCACATTGACTCCAGGAATGCAACATCTTGTCTTTCTCCAAGAACAGAGACGGATCATCAGTAAAGTGATGGAAGGTGTCATCAACAGTGCTATCAAACAGCACCTACTCAGCAATAACCTGCTCAGTGACGCCCAGTTTGGGTTTGGCCATGGCCACTCAGCTCCTGACCTCATTACAGACTCGGTTCAAACACGGACAAAGAGCTGAATACCAGAGGTGAGGTGAGAGTGACAGACCTTGGCATCAAGGCTGCATTTGACCGAGTGTGGCATCAAGGAGTCTGAACAAAATTGGAACCAGTGAAAGTTGGGAAGGTCTCTCTGCAGGTTGGAGTCATACAACGCTCAAAGGAAGGTGGTGAGGATTGTTGGAGGTCAGTCACCTCAGCGCAAGGACATCTCTTGAGGGGTTCCTCAGAAGAATGTTCCTTGGCCCAATCATTTTCAGCTGCTTCATCAATGACTATCCCCTGTTCTGACCTTATGATGGAGGGATGTTCACTGAAGATTGCTGTGTTCAGCACCAATCACAGCTCCTCACATCCTCAAGCAGTTTTATGTCCAAATGTAGCAGCACCTGGGCAATATCCACATTTTGAGATGACAAGTAACAAGTAACATTTATACCACACAAGTGCCAGACTATGACCATCTCCAACAAAAGAGAATCGAAACATTGCTCCTCAACATTCAGTTGCCACCATTGAACCCCCCCCATTGTCACTACACTGGGATTTCCATTTACCACAAACTGACCTGGACTAGCCATATCACTCCTGTGGCTACAAGAGCAGGCTGGAGGATAGCGATCCTCACTTTTTCCACCTTAAGTTCCCTTGACCATGTTCTTGCCCACTCACTCATTCTGTCCAAATCCTCTTGAAATCACTTTGCATCTCTCTGTCACAGCACATGCTCCCACCTCGCTTTGTGTCATCTGTGAACTTAGAAACGTTACATTTAGTCACCATTTCCAAATCATTGATCCATATTGTAAACAGCTGTGGGCCCAGGTACGATCCTTATGGTAGCTCCCTCATCACAACCTGCCAACATGAGAATGACCTGTTTATTCCTGCTCTCTGTTTCCTGCCTGTTAACAAATCCCTGATCCATGCCACTGCACTTCCACCTGAGCCATGTGCTTTAAATGTGTTAAACCACCTCCTCTGATGAACCTGATCAAACTGCATCATGCTGAGAGACCTAATATCTTTTAAAAAGAAGTACAGTAGCACTCAGGATCCTGCTAACTCCTGTGAAATCCGGACTGTTGTGCCCAAAAATCTATAGGTCAGGAATCAGCCTGGTCAGTTCACAAAGACCATGGCAAGATCTCGTGACATCACCGTTGTATCGAGGAACAGCCAATAACAAGGAAGCTGTTTCTAATGTTGGCTGGCAACTCATCTGTGTTGTTGCTTTTTTACTTCTTGATGAGAAGGTGTGTCACATAAGGTCTCGGTGTCAGGTTTTGGTTTGAATCTTTTGATATGACAGTTTTCCACAGTTTATAAATGTAAGGATTGACCAAGACAATTCATGGATCGCATCTGTCATTTCCTGATCTGTATGTCCTCTTACCCTTGTCTTTTAAAAGCAACTGCTTGATGTTTACATTTACAATTTTCATTTTACCACAAAAACACAAAGTCCTTCATCTGCAATGTCTCATCTGTAATCCTCATCTGACTCTCTTATGATTCCCAGTTCTGGATATTTTGTCACCGAGTGCCTCAGTGTTATTTTCAGGAGCATTGCCCTCAAATGAATGGCACATACTTTCTTCAACAATTTTATTGCACTCATGTTTCTTTGTAGACTTTAAAACTAATGGAGCCACAACGGCTCAGAAGTGATATTTTCTTTTTGTCAGGTTATTCTTCTCCCCTACATTTCTTCTACCAATTTGAGAACATTTCTGATGTTTTAATTTAATTTTCTATCTCCCAGTTCATCCTCCTTGGAAACAAACCAGTTACACATTAAAACCCTATGGTACCTGAACTGCAGCATGGTTTATTAATAAAATACCTAATGATGGTAAATTACATATTTGTAAGAGCTGATTTTCATTGAAAAATCATCAGATCAATTCAAACTATTTTGGTGAGAAGATGTGATCAATTAAATTATTTTTTCTCATACTCATGATAATATTTTTGTATCTTTGTAGGACTAAAACTTCAGAAATCATTCGTAGAATGTGGTAAGGGTTTAATATTAAAATGTTCAAAAGCCATAAGAAATGTAGATTTTGCAATAATTGCAAGTATAATTGAACATGCTACATTTATTTTGCCTTTTACTATCAGTCGTCAATATATATTGATGGTGTGACTAATACAATGTGAGACTTTTTATGTTAAAATACTTACTCAGGCTTAGTTTATTTTGACCTAATAATTCCAGGAGAAAACAATTGATAACTTATTTAAAAATGTTTTATACTGAAGGAGTTAGTTTATTTGTGTCTATAATCCGACTGAAATCAGAATCAGATTGAAAGTGGTCATGGAAAAAGAATTACAGATTTAACAGGTTGAGAAGGAAAATGAGAACTATAATTTTAACAGACTTCTATTGTTTTAATTCTAGCAAATAAATGCTTCAACAGTATTAGCATCAGAATGCTGAAATGTATTTCTACCAATTTGTTTCTAATGTGATTGAGATAACACATGATCCTGTGTGTGATATGGAAAACAATGTGTACAATGATGACAATCAATACCTAGAAAAAAACCCTGAATTCTAAGGATCTAAAGTTTGTTTTAGAGAAATCTCTGACAAAATTATATCCAAAAGATACTCTTAACTATGGTTATTTGTATTAGTCTATTTCAAACTTATTTTAAGTTGACACATAAATTGTGGATTTCAGCAAAACTTTTGACAAGGTCCCACATGGGAGACTGATCAAGATGATAAAAGCACATGGGATCCAGGGTAACTTGGCGTGATGGATCCACAATTAGTGGGAGGAGACAGAGGGTGGTGGTAGAAGGCTGTTCACAAGACTGGAGGCAGCTGTCCAGTGGCATACAACTGGATCAGTTCTGTGTCCCTTATTGTTTGTGATTTATATGAACAATATAGATGTGAATGTTGGGGGCTTGGTGGGTGTGCTGATGCTTAGCAAGTTTGTAGATGACACGAAGATAGGCTGGTTGGTTAATATTGAGGAAGAAGGACTTAGTTTACCGGAAGATGTAAAGGGATTGGTCAGATGGGTAGATCATTGTCAGAGGGAATTTAACCCTGAAAAGTATGAGGTGTTGCATTTCAGAACAAGAAACAAAACAAGGCAATAATCAATGAGTCATGAACATTCAGAAGCTGAGAGGAACAGAGGAATCTTGGGGTGCTGGTCCACAGGTCCCTGAAGGCAGCAGGACAGGTTAATAGGATAATTAAGGTGGCATATGGGACGTTTGGCTTTAACAGGTGTGGCATTAGTTATAAGAGCAGGGAGGTCATGTTGAAGCTGTACAGCACTTTGGTTAGGAGGACTGTGTGCTGTTCTGGTCACCTCACTATCGGAAGGATGTGATTGCCCTGTAGCGGGTGCAGAGGAGAGTCACTGGGACGGTGCCTGGGATGGAGCATTACAGCTATGAAGAGAAGCTGGATAGGTTCATGTTGTTTTTATTCAAAATAGAAAAGGCTGAGGTGGGCACCTGAGAGAGTTGTATTAGATTATGAGGGCACAGGCAGGGTGGGAGGGAAGCAGTACTGAAGGGTCAGTAACAAGGGGGAATAATTTTAGGTGGGAGGCAGTAGGTTTTGGGTGTATTTGAGGAAAACCCTTCTCACCAGAGGGTGGTGGGAATCTGGAATGCACTGCCTGGGGAAGGGCACGAGAGAGGGAACCTCACAACCTTTAAAAACTATGTCATATCATTCAAGGCTTTGAGCCAAGAGCTGGAATGTGGGATTAGTGTAGATAGGATGGTGCAGAATCTACAGGCTCAAGGGCTTCTTCTGTGCTCCATCGTGCTCCATGGGTTTGGGTGGAATGCCCTTCAGAGAGTCAGTGTGGACTCAAATGACCTCCTTTCGCACTGGAGGGACTCTATGATTCAAAGTGCATTTGGCTGGGAAATGTTCATTTCTCACCCTGTGGCTTGTAATATTTTATATCTTAGGTATTTTTGTTCAAATAAATGTTCTTCTGCTGAAACAGTTGCTGCCCCATGGGCTGTGTCATTGTGTGAGAAATGGTTACGAGAGCAAACTCTTGTCTGTCTGTAATCAACAACAACAGTTGCAATTTCTGGGTGAGAACAGAAAGAGAGGAGTTAAAAGGAGAGACGATAAGTGTTGATAACAGACTGAGAAAGAACTTGCTCTTACAAACAGTCATAGTGATATACAGCACAGAAACAGACCTTTCAGTCCAACTCGATGCCAACCAGATATCTTACATAAATCTAGTGCCATTTGCCAGCAATTGGCCGATATCCCTTTAAGCCTTTCCTATTCATATTCCCACTCAGATGCCTTTTAAATGTTACAATCGTCCCAGGCTCCACCACTTCCTCTGGCAGCCCATTCCATACACACACCACCCTCTGTGTGAAAAAGTTGCCCCTTAGGTCCCTTTTATATCTTTCCCCTCTCACCTTAAACCTATGCCCCTCTAGTTTTGCACTCCCCCGAACCCAGGGAAAAGACCTTGCCCCTTTACCCTTTCCATGTCCCTCATGATTTTATAAACCTGTGCAAGGTCACCCCTCAGCCTCCAATATATTATTTCTCAGGAACTTCCCAAGCTCTTCGCTGTCAATGGATTACTTTTGACATGATTGATATTGTTCAGCAACTTTTATATCGCTCATAATGTTGACTGGTTTAATTTGTTTGAAAAGGATAGATTACATTCAATTTATAAGCACACAATGTGGCAAAATTGGAATGATTATGCTAATTAAATTTTTTATTTTTAAAATTAAATTCCCTTCTACTTTATAAATCATTGGAGAGCTCTTGTGGAGTTGGATTTTAGAATTACACAATGTTACAGCACAGAAGGGAGTCATCCAGTCTGTCTTTCTGTTCTGACTCTCTGCAACAACAATTCGTTATTGTCACTCATCCGGTGTTTCCCTGCAGCCCCGCAAACTGACACTCTTCAGGTAATCGTCTCATTCTCTTTTGAAAGATGTGATTGTTTCTGCCTCCAACAGACTCTCAGACAATGAATTCCAGATCCAGATTCTGTACAAAAAAGATTTATATTTGATTGATGAGTGTCTGAAGGGCAGGAGTTGACATTGAGCTGGCACGGGGAGTATCAGAAGGGGCATGGGAATTGTTTTGGGAGATGAGTTGGCATGGGGATTGGGTGAAGGAATTAGAGAGTTCAGGGGTAGAGAGCCCCTGGTTTTATCACAGCTGGGGGAGGAAGTCCCAGAGAACCAAGGCAGGGCTTCTAACCAGCCCATTTCAGCCCTCACCTACTGCCTTGATGGCTCAGGATCTGTTTCCAGGATCAGTGAGGCCCCACTCTGTCCCAGACTTTCCCACTGCACTCACGCCCATCTCATATCCCCAACTCCCACACCCTGACCCACCACTGCCTTTGGAGTGAAAATTGCACAATTCAGGTTCTTTTTACTGAAGCGAGTCCAGAAACGTCCCGACTGGAGCTATCTGCCTCAGGAATACTCGTCAAAATTTGGTTCTTAATTTCCAGTTTGTAATGAGCAATGCCACAGAAAGTGTATTAAGCAGTATCTACCACATTCAAACATGTCTGTTCAAAACCTTTCTCCAAATTATTTATGCTTCATGTCACAGCAAGTTCTTCAGTCTATTTATGATTTCTGTTTCCAGAGTGGAAGAGAATTTGTGCGTATAAAGGTAAGATCTTAACTTAAAAATATTTTAACACACAGAAAGGAAAGAAACTCAAAAGCTGACAACTCAAAACAATGTACAAGTGAAAATTCCATAAGAACATGTATCCATCAGAAACAGGAGCAGGACTGACCCCGGGAGTTTTCTCTGTCATTCACAAAGATCGTAGCTGATCTAGAGATAGTAGGAACTGCTGATGCTGGAGTCTGAGATAACACGGTGCGAAGCTGGAGGAACACAGCAGGCCAGGCAGCATCAGAGGAGCAGGATAGCTGACGTTTCGGGTCTGGATCCTTCTTCAGAAATGGGGGAGGGGAAGGGGGCTCTGAAATAAATAGAGAGAGGGGGAGGCTATGGTAGAAGGTGGATAGAGGAGCAGATAGGTGGAGAGAAGACAGACAGGTCAAGGAGGCGGGGATGGAACCAATAAAAGTGAGTGTAGGTGGGAGTTGGGATGGGTGTTGGTCAGTTGAGGGAAGATGGACAGGTCAAGGAGGTGGGGATGAGGCTAGTAGGTAGGAAGTGGGGGTGGGGTTTGGTCAGTGAGGCGGGAGGAGCAGATAGGTGGGAGAAAAGACGGACAGTTCAAGGAGGCGGGGACGAGAGGGGCAGGTCTTGGGATGAGTTCGAGGGTGGGGAGAATTTGAAGCTTCTAAAGTCCACATTGAGACCATTGGGCTGCAGGGTTCCCAGGCAGAATATGAGGTGCTGTTCTTCCAGCCTTCGGGTGGCATCGTTGTGGCACTGGAGGAGGCCCAGGATGGATACGTCGTCCAAGAAGTGGGAGGGGGAGTTGAAGTGGTTCTCGACTGGGACGTGCAAGTCGTTTGTCACAAACCGAGCGTAGGTGTTCCACAAAGCGGTCTCCAAGCCTCCGCTTGGTTTCTCCGATGTAGAGGAGGCCACATCGGGAACAGCGGATACAATATACCACATTAGCAGATGTGCAGGTGAACATCTGTTTAATGTGGAAGGTCTTCTTGGGGCCTGCGATGGGGGTGAGGGGGGAGGTGTAGGGGCAGGTGTAGCACTTCCTGCGGTTGCAGGGAAAGTGACAGGGGTGGTGGGGCTGGAGGGGAGTGTGGAGTGGACAAGGGAGTCACGGAGAGAGCGGTCCCTCCAGAAAGCAGATAAGGGTGGGGAGGGAAATATATCCTTGGTAGCAGGGTCAGATTGCAGTGGCGGAAGTGGCAGAGAATGATGCTTTGAATCTGGAGGTTAATGGGGTGATCCATGAGGACGAGGGGAATTCTGTCTTTCTTGTTATTGCGGGGAGAGAGTGTGAGGGCTGAGGTGCAGGAAACGCAAGCGATGCGGTCGAGGGTGTTTTTGACCACTGAGGGGGGGAAATTGCGGTTCTTGAAAAACGAGGACATCTGGAATTTCTGGGAGTGGAACACCTCATCTTGGGAGCAGATGCGGCGGAGGCGAAGGAAGTAGGAATAGGGGATGGCATTTTTGCAGGAAGGTGGGTGAGAGGAGATGTATTCTAGGTAACTGTGGGAGTCAGTGGACTTGAAATAGATATCAGTTTCCAGGTGCTTACCAGAGATGGAGACAGAGAGGTCCAGGAAGGAGACAGAGGTATCAGAGATGGTCCAGGTGAACTTAAGGTTGGGGTGGAAGGTGTTAGTAAAGTGGATGAACTGTTCGAGCTCCTTGTGGGAGCACGAGGCGGCGCTGATACGTCATCGATGTAACGGAGGAAGCGGTGGGGGATGGGGAACAGTGTAGCTGAGGAAGAGGGATTGTTCCACGTATCCTACAAAGAGGCAGGCATAGCTTGGGCCCATGCGGGTACCCATGGCCACCCCTTTTGTCTGTCGGAAGTGGGAGGAATTGCAGGAGAAGTTGTTAAGGGTAAGGATGAGTTCGGCTAAGCGGATAAGGATGTCGGTGGAGGGGGACTGGTCGGGCCTGCAGGACAGGAAGAAGTGGAGGGCCTTTAGGCCATCACATGGGGAATGCAAGTGTATAGGGAGTGGACATTCATGCTGAAGATGAGGTGGTGAGGGCCAGGGAATTGGAAGTTTTGGAGGAGGTGGAGGGCGTAGGTGGTGTCACGGATGTAGGTGGGGAGTTCCTGGACCAAGGGGGAAAAAATGGAGTTGAGATAAGTGGAGATAAGTTCGGTGAGGCAGGAGCAGGCGGAGACAATGTGTTGACCAGGGCAGTCAGGTTTATGGATTTTGGGAAGGAGATAGAAACGGGCAGTGCGGGGTTGGGGAACGATGAGGAAGGAGGCTGTGGGTGGGAGGTCACCTGAAGTGATGAATTTGTGGATGGTCTGGGAGATGATGTTTTGGTGGTCGGGGGTGGGGTCATGATCAAGGGGGCGGTAAGAGGAGGTGTAGGAGAGTTGGCTCCTGGCCTCGGTGATGTAGAGATCAGTGCGCCATACCACTACTGCACCTCCCTTGTCCGCGGGTTTTATGATGAGGTTGGGATTGGAGCGGAGGGCTGCACGTTCTGCAGGGGAGAGGTTGGAGTGGGTGAGAGGGGTGGAGAGGTTGAGGCGATTGATGTCTCGACGGCAGTTGAAAATGAAGAGGTCGAGGGAGGGTAGGAGGTCATAGGGTGGTGTCCAGGTGGAAGGGGTGTGTTGGAGGCGGGAGAAGGGGTCAGTGAAGGGAGGGTTAGACTCGCGATTAAGGAAGTAAGTGCGGAGATGGAGGCGGAGGAAAAGCTGTTCAATGTCCAGGCGTGAGTCTTCCAGAGGGACCACTGTCTCCATGACTCCCTTGTCCACTCCACACTCCCCTCCAACCCCACCACCCCCGGCATCTTTCCCTGCAACCGCAGGAAGTGCTACACCTGCCCCTACACCTCCCCCCTCACTCCCATCCCAGGCCCCAAGAAAACTTTCCACATCTACCAGATGTTCACCTGCACATCTGCTAATGTGGTATATTATATCCACTGTTCCCGATGTGGCCTCCTGTACATCGGGGAAACCAAGCGGAGGCTCGGAGACCGCTTTGTGGAACACCTACGCTCGGTTCGCGACAAACGACTGCACCTCCCAGTTGTGAACCACTTCAACTCCCCCTCCCACTCCTTCAACGACATGTCCATCCTCGGTCTCCTCCAGTGCCACAATGATGCCACCCAAAGGTTGCAGGAACAGCACCTCATATTTCGCTTGGGAACCCTGCAGCCCAATGGTCTCAATGTGGACTTTACAAGCTTCAAAATCTCCTCACCCCCAACCTCATCCCAAGACCAGCCTATCTCGTCCCCGCCTCCTTGACCTGTCTGCTCTCCACCTATCAGCTCCTCTATCCACCTTCAACCATCGCCTCCCCCTCTCTATTTATTTCAGAGCTCCCTTCCCCTCCCTCATTTCTGAAACGTCAGCTTTCCTGTTCCTCTGATGCTGCCTGGCCTGCTGTGTTCATCCTGCCCTACACCTTGTTATCGTGGGTGATCTGATTTTGATCTCAACTCTGTTTTCCTGCCTGACTCCCACTACCTTTGACTCCCTCATTGATCAAAAACCTGTTTAACTCAGCTTCAAATAATATCAGTGACCTGGCCTCCACTGCTCTCGGGGATAGAGAATTCTAAAGATTCATGATCCTGAGACACAAAATTCCCAAGTTCATTGGCAGACTCCTTACTTTGAAACTGTGTCCCTGGTTCCAGATTCCCCCACGATGGGAAACAGCCTCTCAACATCTACTCCATCAGCAGCTTCACAATCTGGTACATTTCAATAAGAACCTCTCATTCCTCTGAACTCCAATAAGTATAGCCCCAGCCTGAAATCTTTCATCACAAGGAAACAGCTTCATCCCAGGCATCAACTGAGTGATCCTTCTCTGACCTGTCCCCACTGTTTCAATAAAGCTCTTTCTCAATGGCCCCTACTTCAGTCCAACCAGTGCCAGTTGAATTCCTTTCGATGGCATTGGGTTTCAGGAGGTTTAGTTGGTATTTTGAGATCAGATTCAGCATTTCAGCTTTCAATTTTGTGAAAAACACATTTCACTCCCACATGAGATTGGAAAATAATAAATGTCAGTGGGACTCGAACAAACAGGAGCTTGTTGGAGCAATATTCCATTGGATGTAAACTTAGAGAAAAAGCCTGAAAAAGGTTGGAATAACATAAAAGCAGTGGATTTAGAAATTTTTGGAGACATGAGCGACATGGATTTGAATAATTTATTTGTTTTTTTCGATTATTTTTCATTTGCATCATTTGGGGTCACTATGAAGATCCACATTTATTACCTGCCTCAAACTACACTTCACAATGTGATGATAAACCACATTCTTGTGTCCTCACACACAATCCTCCCACACATCCCTCCCTCCACACACATCACCCCGCCACACACGCACCCCACCACATACACCCTACACTTCACCCCAACACAAACGTCTGCACACACACACACAGTACAAAACACACATCCACACACACACACACCACCGCCCATCGACACCCATATAACCCACCCGCGACACACATGCTTCCCCAACATGCACTCACATCCCAACCCCATATACACATGTCCCATTCCACACACATATTCTACCCGCCATACACCCATCGCTCCACACCCACATATCCCCCACAAACTCAAATCCCTCTGCTCCACACACATGCAATTCCCTGCCACACATACACATTTCCTCCCCACCCCCCCAAACACACGCACACACACACCGCTCCTCCAGGACACACCCCACACACAGACCCCACCAGGAGACATCCATCCCTCGCACACAGATTAGCCCCAAACACACACATCCCCACTACACATTCCTCCACGACATGCCCACTACCCCCCAACTCACAAAACCCTCACCCCTGCCCCACACACATGTAGTCATGAAGTCATACAACATGGAAGCAGGCCATTGGACCCATCATGTCTATACTAACCTGATTTCCGAAACAGAATTTGTCCTATTTGCCTGCATTTCTCCCTGAGACATACCCCTCACATGTACAAATATCCCCTCCCCACAGATCCAGGGTACTCTACAGACACACACACACACACACACAAAAACCAGAGGCTTCATCGATGATGTTACCTGGTGATGAAACGCCTGCAAACCAAGCTACCAGCTCGGCAAACACATCAACAACCCCAAACGTAACCCTCCCAAAACACACATACCCAGGCCACCACCCACACACCTCCACCCCTTCTCACACATAAACATACACACACATTTCCCAACCCATCCACACACACACATTCCCTCCCACACAGACAGACCATTCCCCACATATACACACATACATGGACACAGACACAAAGCCACACACACAGTGATCGCCCAACACACCTCATACAGCCACCCCAAAACACACACACACATACATTTCCCTCCCACACAACCAGGGCACGCACGCACACACACACACACACACCAGACTCATCCACTCCTCCCTCAAAACACACAATACACTTCTCTCTGACACAGCCAGGCACCTCCCACGCACAGACACTTCACACGCATCCACTCCCCCCCACCGCCGACACACACAGACACCCACTTCACCTGCCACGACACACGCCCCCCCAATAGATATGCACCCACATACACACATCCCTCCCACACAAACATCACCCTCTATGTATACTTCTCCTCCCTCACATACACACTTCCCCCTCCACCCACAGCCCCCAACAGACACATACCGCACCCCCCTCACACATGTACATCTCCCTCCATTCGCACATCTCTGTCCATTCACATATCGCCTCCCCACACTCTCTCACACACACACACACACACACACACACATACACTGACACATTCTCACACACAGACACACAGTCTGACACATACAGACACACACATTCTCACACACACAGACACTGACACATACCCAGGGACTGTCTGTAATTCCCTGTTT
>NC_063366.1:21349552-21372619 GCF_021869965.1 Rhincodon typus | reverse complement strand
GGGGTTTCTGTTTAAAGGCAAATAATTCAATCCTGGAGATAGTTGTGGCGCTTCATTTCCTGACATAAACATTAATTGAGGAGTTTCCCTTGTGCTGAGTCCATTCCCGATTCCATTCTTTCCCATTTCCGGTCGAGCGCAGTGAGTCCAGCTGCCTGACAATTTCTCCGTAAATGAATCCTCCCTGTCTGGCTGTACTTCCATCATGAGCCCCATCAAGGCTGTTCCACTGGCAATTTGCTTTTTTTCACACCTTTCCCTGACCCTCTGCTCTTTGGGTCCTCTCTCCCCCACTGAGCATCTCATTTCTCATTTAAATTCTCATTCTCTCCCACCCTTCGCAGCAATTTTCTCACTGAGGGACCTTCACTGTTATCCTCCATCATCCTCTGCATCAAACACCTTCCCATCTTTCTGATGAAAGGTCATCACCCTGAGACATTACCTTGCCTTCTGTCTCCACAGATGCTGCCAAACAGACTGACGTAGTTTAGATTTTATTTTTTAATTTCTTATCATTGATAATTGAAGAATCCCAATCTGAAATAGAATCAGATAGTTTTACAGCACAGAAACAGGCCCTTCGGCCCATTGCGTCCATGTCGATTCTGGTTCTGTTTCCCAGGCCTTGGCCTCTATTCTTGTCTGTTGTAGATTTTCAAGTGCGTATCTAAATTATTCTAAAATGTCTGAGGTTCGTGCTCTTTTACGCAGTGAGTTCCAGACACCCACACGTCTTTATCTCCTCATCCTTCTGTTAAAACTGACTCCTCTATGAAGGGGAAAAAAAGGCTTTGCCCTATCTAACAAGTCTATGCCCCTTAGAACATTTTACACTTCAATCAGATTCTCTGCTCAACATTCTCTGCTTTGGGAAAACAACCCCAAACCCTCCAGACTATCTTCATTGCTGAATCACTCCAGCCCAGGCAACATCCTGCTGGATGCCCTCTCACCCTGTCTCGTGCAATCATGTCTTTCCAGTATTGCACACATTACTCCAGCTGGGGTCTAACTAACATTATATACAGCGTACCTACTTATTCGTCATGCTGTCTCTCCATTGAGCTCACTGCCAGCTAATCCTCCCTCAATTCAAACTTCCCAACTCCTCTATCCCAAAATGTAACCCTGTGTCTTGACTCTCTTCCTGCAGCTTAACACGATAAAGATGATTTCACTGCTTGCTGTCATGTTCCTGATCAGAGTTCCTCTGCAGTGTTTGTGAAAAATATCTCACTACTGAATAGTTTGACTGTCAGAAGCCAAAGGTAAGTTTTCAGTCTCCATGCTTTAACTGAGAATACTTTGAAAAAGATGCAATTTCTGAGCAACATAAACAGAGACAAATCAGGATTATCATCCCTGAGATTATGCGATGAGACATTTTCACACTTGGTTGAAAGTGCATATGCTTTTATTTCACTGGAATTATTATTTCAAATGGGTTACACCGCCGTTAAAATAGCAGATTGCTAAAGCAAGTGAAGATTTTCACATTTATTCTTTAATGTGATGTGGGAGGGGCACGGTCAGTATTTATTACTCATCCCTAATTGTCCTTGAACTCAGTGACTTACTTGTTCGACCATTTGAGACAGTAGTGTTGAGTCAACCACATTGCTGTGGGTCTGGAGTCACGTGTCGGCAGGTCTGGGTGGGGACAGCAGATTTCCTTTCCTAAAGGACATGAGCAAGCCAGTTATGTTTTGACCACAATCTGAGTTCACTGCTGTCTTATCCTCCGTTCATCTCCCTTTCATCCAAACTTCCCAGGCTGAGGGATGTTACTTGGCCAATGGAACACAGTGGCAGTGGAATGGACAGTGGCAAATGGGACACCCTCATTCAAGAAATGGTCTGAGGATAGTCCAGTAAATACAGGACAGTTAGTTTCACATCAACGGTGGATAAGGCTTGAGAGGAAATAATCTCGAAAAAATCAATAGTCACTCAAAAAAATTTTAGTTCAGATATTTCTAAACTGTAAATGATCCTTGCGTAATTGATTTTATTTTAATGAAGTAACAGAAACGATTGACGAAGGGAAAGAGGTGGATATTCAGGCTGGTTCACAATATTGTGGTTCATGGGATAGAAAGCTCAGCATCAACTTCATTAGAAAATTGAATGAAGGATGGGAGACAGTGGTGTTCCCCATGGGTCAGTGCCAAAACCACTCAATAACTTGAATATTGCAGTACAGACTAAAATATCAAAATTTGCTGATGTTACCAAACTTTGGAAGTGGCGGATAGTGAAGATGATGCAAATCAGTTGCAATAGGCTGTGTATAGGCTGCAGAACAGGCTGACAAGTGAAGGATGGGGATTTACACAGAGTGTTAGCAAATCATGTGGTGCTAATGCATTTTTAAAATGCATACATTCGTGGGAAGTATGGTGGGGGGGAAGCGGTCACCTGCCCATTCTTAATTGCTTTTAACCTCAGTTCTTTGAGAGTGGCAGGATGTCAGGAGAGAGAGGTGAGTAAAGCACAGGAGATGTTGGGCTTCATAAACAGAGGAGTTGAGTACGAAAGCAGGGAATTTATGCTAAACCTGCAGAAAACTGGTTGGTCATAGCGACATGAGAACTGTATTCATTTCTGGCACCACCCTTATAAAAGATGTGGGGGCATCTGAGAGGTGGAAGGAAGATTTTCCAGAATGGTTCTAGGGAAGGGATTGTAGTTACAAGTGGAGCACGGGGATTGATAAAAAGAGTTATGGAGGGGAACATGATGGTTGAGTGATGGTTAATGTTTCGAGAGTTTTATAAACAGGAACAGAACTGGGCTCCTGTCCCAGCAAATGGAGGTGAAGCTTCTGACTTGCAAACCTCAATATCAGTCCACCTCTGCTGTCAGCAGCCCTCACTCCAGACTGTACCCATCTCTGAGAGACCAAAATTCCAGGTGAATGGGCAGCACTTCCCAAGTCAGGAAACCAAAAACAGGAAATATCCTCAATTACTCTTCCTGAACCCAGGATGAAAATTTAACTCGATGAATCTGTAACAGAATGGAAAGAATGGGCCATATATTTCCATTATTGGGAATGGGAATGAATAAATATACAATGCTGTGTCTGTTGGAAGTTTGACACATGCTGTGTATTTGTCCAGGAAGTGTCAGTGTCTGATGAGCTAATTTGTGCTGCCTGGAACCCTCCAATGATCTCAGTGTCAGAAACTTGGGTGAGATACACACCACATATTCAGACACATATCCGATAATTGTTACACTGTTTAACTTCCATTGTAACTGTTTAGTTAACAGTTTAACCCAATACCTCATTGTTCAAAGCAACAGCATACCCCTTGACCTGTCTACACCCCTGACACCCCAACTTCCCAATCAAGAGCTTGGCAAAACAAGGAATCAAAATGGAGAATTGGTTTGTGGTCTGAAGTTGGTGAAGTGTTGTGTTGAGCCCAGAAGGCTGTAAGGTACATAACTGGAAGAGGAGTTGGGACATCTGGTTGAGGTTGTACAGGACATTGATGAGGCCTCTTCTGGAGTACTGGTGTGCAGTTCTGGTTATAGGAAGGATATTATTAACTGGAGAGGGTTCAGAAAAGATTTACCAGGATGTTGCTGGGAATGGAGGGTTTGATATTTTAAATTAGACTAGAAAGACTGGGATTTTTTTCACTGGAGCATGGGAGGTTGAGGGGTACCTTATTGAGGTTTATAAAATCATGCAAACTGCCAAAAGAAGTGGTGGATGTGGGCCCAGTTACAACGTTTAAAAGACATTTGGAAGTACATGAATAGGAAGGATTTGGAGGGATATGGGCATGGCGCAGACAAGTTTAGGTTGGGACTATGGTCAGCATAGACTGGTTGGACCAAAGAGTCTATTTCTGTGCTGTATGACTCTCTAATTACCCTCTTGCACCCTACTCACTCACCGTTATTCTCTCTCACACACTATCCTACAACCCAGTTCACATCCAACTTTAAAATAAGAAAAAGTTAGGGTGTAGACTACCTTCTCAAAATATTTTGAGGGGGTCTGGTCTGATCCATCACAGCAGCGATGGACCCACCCAGTGTTCCTGCTGAAATACCAAGACCTTTACAATCTTACCTGACAACAGGAGCTGATGTTGGAAAAGGGGTCGTCCATCTCTGCTGCTCCCCTCTGTCAGTTATCTCCTGGAGCCCTGAGCTGAGCATTTGTTAATGCAGCAGAGAACAGAAAACCCATTAGGAAAAACGTGAAAAAGTAAGAACGTGCTGATCATTGCTATCATAGAGTGATTGAGGCCTTTAGCACAGAAAAAGGCACTTCAGCCCATCGAGTCTGTGCATAACACCCAAATCTTCTAATCCCAGCACTTGGCCTATGGTCTGTATACCTTGTCGGCAGTGATATGTACAATATCATCATCAGATAATCTGGCTGATTATGTCAGTGTCTCAATCCTGTAGTTGACATTGCTCTTTAAGAAATATGTTGAGAATTTTTTGTTTCAGATGAGATCCTTCAATCACTTCTTTCTCATGATGCAAGGAAGACATTTGAGTATTGTGTTGCTCCTTGGTTTTCACACTGTGCTGTCAGGTAAGCAAAAGAATTGTGACTGCAAATTGTTACTGACACTTCAGGAGCAGCATCTCTTCACCAGATTAGCTAATTTACCATAAAATTATTCACAATTAGAAAAGCATTAAATAAGGGTACTTTTCATGGGGAAACTGACTGATCTCTCACGCTGTGTATCCTTCAATCTGTTCATTCTCTAAAAATCTCATTTAGTGGTGTCATACAATCTGCTCCAATTGGAATCAGCAGCATCTAATTGCACAACTTGATGTAGAGTAAGTTCCCAGAGAAGGCCATGGATGAGGGTGTACATACACTAAACATGATCGTATCCTTTCTCTGCATAGATACTGAGGCTCTGCTGTGTCCTTCTAGCATTTTCTTGTTTCAGATTTCTATCATTTGTGGGTTTTCTTTCTTCTCATTGTTGCTGCAGCTCAGGGGTGAAAAGGCTGAAAAAAAATTACACCTGCCTTTTCTTGTCCTCCGAATTCCCTATTTCTGTCCTCTTTGTTTAATCCCATGAACACAACAAAGGCCGTATCAGCATCATACAGTTTGAAAATTTCCTTCCCTCTTTATCCCATTCAGATGCTTCTCAAAACTTGCTTCCTTGACCAGGCTTTTGGGTTTCTGCCCTAATCTAGTTTCATGTGGCTCACTGTCACATTTACGTTCTGGTAAGATTTCTCCTCCAGAAAAAAACAAATTTAACAATGAAAGTTACTTGTACAGACAATGTCATACAAAACTCACAATGATTTAAATAAGCAAATAATCTGTTCATAGTATTTATTGAGTGAGGAATGTTGCTGCAACATTGGGAGATCTTTCTAAACATTTTTAAATAGTTTCATGGGATCCTTCACTCCCACTGGAACAGACACACTATACTGTGGTTTCATGTCTCAAGAACAAGATGTCACTTCCAACAATATAACACTCTCTCAGAACTCACTGAAGTTTCAGCTCATATTGTGTGCCGAATTATAAAAGTGGAATTCAAATGTCATAAAAAATCAGTTTTCCATTGATTTTGTGCATTGGTTCTGATCTCAACAATGCCTTAATTTCAAATTGTCATCCTTGTTTTCAAATGCTTTAATTCCTCCCTATGTCTGTAATCTCCTCCAACTTCACAACCAAAGTTCCTCCTAATTTGTTTTCAGGTGTAGAGCGATTTTTTAAATTGTGTAGTCATGCATTGGTATAAAGTTAAAGGGACCAGTTTTTGCTGTTTGGACACTTTGGGTTACTGTGCTAGTTAATGGGGGGTCCTGCCCACAACTTTCTGGGAGATCTACACTAATCTGGTTCTGCTGTGTTTGGAATCCCCAAAATTAATCGCTCCGCCAATGGTGGCTGTACCTTCAGGCACCCAGGTCCTAATCTGTGTGTTACCCAAGACCATTCTCTTGGCCACCTGCCCTAATCTGTCGAATATGGGTCAGTGTCACAGTTACATTTCAAACATTCTTGTGAAGGTCCTTGGGACATTCCTGCAGGATGTAATGTTATGAGGTGGAGGTTGACCCCCCCTCCCCCGTGAACTAAAACCGAAATACCCAACAGGAGCACCCCACCTCATAATCTGTAAAAGCAGTGTGAGAAGTGGTGTCACCTGTCTTTCAGCAACTTCTAGTGGTTAAATAAAATAAATCCCTGACACTTACTTTACAATCAACAAGTAACAATTTATTTATTTAACTCTTAACAGTGAACAGATGAACTAAATTATTAACAAACGGAATAAACCCCTTCTAACTAGTAACTATTCCTGACTAACAAGATTCTATTGACCTGCTGTTCCCATAAATACAAATCCCACTCATATAAAATAAAAATGGAATTTAGTCCCTTGAAATTACAGTGAGGTTACGTGTCTTCTGGAATGTTCTGTGCCTTCTCCGTTGATTCTTTGGTCAGGACTGTTAACTAGTTGTGCCTTTGGTACCTTTATTTTTAGATAGTACTTTCTCTAAGACATAGAGAAAACTGAGAGAGCCAACAAGTCTCTCTTGAGAGCTGAGGACTGTTAACTCTGGTGGATGGCAGTTAGTTCTTTGCCCAACTGCTCCTTCTTTTATATCCTCGAAGACATATCAGTTTTTTGCAATCGGATTCGTCCTATGTTGTCAACTGTCAGATTTAAATTTAATTGGTTTCTGGTATATAAGTGCCTGGTTATTGATTGGCTAAATTCAAAAATTTGTTGTCTGAGGAAGAAAACTGCTGCTTGGTCTGCTGCCTGTATGGCCTTTCAATACAGATGTTTCAATTCGGGTGCTCTCTGTATACTTGCAAACTTTCAAGCTGCTACTCACAGACATCCATTTTTCAAAGAAAAAGCACATCAGTTTTTACAGGGACCACACAATGCTCCCCCCCGTAGCATTTTACAAGCACTAAATTCTAACTTCCTGCCTCCTAATCCACAAGTACTCTGCCCAACTTCGCAACAATAAAGACATGCTGCTTTTGTTTAAAACCATGAACAAAACTGAAGTGTATACGGAGAGGTTGGTTGCTCAGCAATGAAAGGATGAACTGCAGAATTCAGATTTCCAGCATCCACCATAATTTGCCATCATGAAGTAAGAACTCTGCTTCATTGTTCAGTCAGAAATGAGAACCCATAAAGGAGCTGAATTTCCTGCCTCTGCCCTCCTGGTGATCACTTACCATAGTGGAGCTGGAGTAGAATGTATTTAAGGGGTCTTGTGTTGGGCTTGTGGAGAATGTGGCCCATCACTGTACATCATGATTGATTTCTTCTTGTGATTCATAAACTTGTCATTGAAATTAAAAAGACAAATAATCCTTAACTTTTTTTCCCAAAAACCCTAGATAACCTTTGATGGAGAATTTAATTAACATCCCACCATTTTGTCACTCCATAATTCACAGGTTTCTGGTCAGAATTTCCCTTTTGTCACCCAATCCGTTTATGGAAACTGTTTAATGAACTAATCTGTGTGTGAATAAGGGTACAGTTAAAGTTTCTTTTTTAAAATCTTTGTCTCTTTTTTGTATTTTTCAAACAAGTAATTTTTTTTTGGTGGAATTAGTAAGATAACAAAGCATTTTTTTTGTGTCCTTTAAAATATCTCCCTGAAGATTAAATCTATTCATCTGGTGAGAGTTCTGACTTTGCAATTTTTGTATTTTGCCAGAGGTATTCCATGTTTTTGTACCAGACTATCCTATCACAGTCTCTGTGGGTGAAGATGTTGTACTAGAGTGCCAAGTGGTCCCAGCTCTATCTCTGGATACCCTGGAGGTTCGATGGTTTACATCAGATTCAGCTTCACCAGTTCATTTATATACCGGTGGACAGGATCGACCTGATGTACAGGACAAAGATTATCAAGGGAGGACAGAACTGTTTAAAGATGAATTTCCCCGTGGAAATGCTTCTCTGAAACTGAAGAAGATAAAAGTGTCAGATGAAGGGAATTACACATGTTTCGTTGAGTCCAAAACACGCCGTGATCAAGCAGTGATAGCTCTGAAAGTTGCAGGTTGGTCTTTCTCATTGTAAAGTGCGAATGATCACTGAATATAACGTAATATTCTGAATGTAGCATTTTTAAACCATGAATGGGAAATAATCAACTGCATTCTACTGGAAAATGAAAATGGCAAACCATTTGCTCGAATATTCAAGATGTCAGTAAATAATTCAAACCACTATCTACAGCTCAACCTGAAAATGATGGAATGCATATAAAATAAGTGATGAGGAAGCCAAATGCAATGTTGTTTATTGTGAAGGAAAATGAACTATAAAAGTAGAGATGATTTCTGTAATTGTACAGCGTTGTTGTTGTGATTGTAATGAAGTCAGCCAGATGGTTAACAGTTTGTGAGTTCCCAGATTGGGACTGTTAATCTGGTCCAATCAGGGAGCTCTAGCTGACAGATAAAAACAGGAGTGCCAGAGGTTCTATTCATTCTGGGACCCAGCTCTGAGGGAACTAGATCAGTGTCATGTACTGTGCAATAAAGACTTGGTGACAGGGTACCAGCCTGTCTTGAGTTATATCAGTATAAGAGAAAAACATGTTTCTGAATAGATTTGCTCACAATAGTCATCTTTGAGTTGGGGTAAGCATTTCTGGCATCATGTGCTATTTGGGAAGCTTAACCTGTTTGATCCTGCTGTTGAAGAGTGAACCCAGTATGAGGAAAAACAGCAGTTTTTAATTCTAGGTAAATGATATTGCGACAGGTGAAAAGCAATGAGTAATAGTCCTGACAGTTTGTGGACCTGCAGCTTTTTCGGTTATTAGGAGCCTACCTTTCCCTGAGGCTTCAGGTACTAAAACTTCTCAAGAGTTGATAGATTTATTTAAGGAATATTATGACCCCATGTCTCCTGTAACTCTGAGACACAATTGGTGTTATTCGACAGTTTGAGAACCAGGAGAAACCGTGATGGGATTTTTGATGAGACTAAGATGACTGGCAGAGACATGTGATTTTGGTTTAGCACTGAATGAGATCCTGAGAGACCGTTTGTTTTGTGGGATTAATGATGAAACCGTGCAAAAGTGCCGACTAGCTGAAGCCCAACGAGACTTCAAATAGTCACTACAACTGGCTTTATCATTTGAAAATGCGGCAAGTGGAGCTTTTGAGTTACAGGATGTTCTGATGGAAGTGGAGCTTTTGAGTTACAGGATATTCTGATGGAAGTGGACCCCCTCACCAGGCCAACTGAGTTTGGGGAACATCACTTGAGTGAAGGCAATTGCACAGCCTCACTCAGTACATATCCCCAACAGAGGGACTCTAGGTCAGCCCACAGCAAAATCCCAAACCAAAACCGGGCCTTGGCCAAACAGTTAAAATTCCCTTCAGGATCCAGGCTGGCAAGCCATTGTAGTTGCTGCTGGTATACGGACTCAAGAAAGCAAAAGAGACCCACTAGGCCTGAATTGAGTAAGCGAGCTCATGGGCCAATATCCTGGAGAGTGCACACCCTGCAAAGTCCACCTGCATCTGGTTTGGAACAATTAAATTGCTTTGCAACATCCAATTCAGAACCAATCAAAATAAACATCTGGTGAAATGGTCACCCAGTTCTAATGGAGGTCTATATCAGTGCGGCTGTATCAGTGATTACAGAACCAAACTTCGACAAAATTCACTCTAGACTTTAACCCTTCAGTTTGTGTAAGGCCTCAGCTTGACTGAGAACCTATACTGGGGAACCTTCACGGATTAAGCTTGCACCTTCGGTTCTGGTCTCTTTCGATAAGCATCTGGTTCAGTTACTACTGATTGTAGTAAAAGGCTCTGGCCCAAGCTTGATGGGGAGAAATTGGTTGAGAAAGATTTACCTTGACAAGCTCAACATTTTTTGATTAGAAAATGGCTGCTGAAGTGAAATCTTAATTAAATACTGGAAGTTTTTCAGTGAAGTCTGGGGACTGTCAAAGGAGCCAAGGCCACCTTGCAGGTTGACCAGGAAGTAATTCCTTGATTCTGCAAGGCTCTCCCAGTGCCATATGCCTTACATGCAGAAGTAGAGGCAGAAATCAGGAGGGTGGAAAGTGAAGGAATCACTAAACCAGTACAGTTAGTGGAATGGGCAGCAGAGGTTGCATTGACTGTGAGGCCCCAATGGGTCAGTTCACTGTTGTGAGGATTTCAGACAAATGGTAAACCACTTCTCACAGCTGGATAAATAGCCAATCCCTCTAATAGGGGACTTACATGCAGAGCTGGTGGGATGGTGGTACTTCCCAAAGCTGGACATGAGCCGTATGTACCTGCAATTCAGCTTAGGTGAGGATTCGCAGAAGTCGGCTACATAATGGTTTGTACCAACATACGAGGCTGCCATTTGAGGTATCATCAGCCTGTGTCATTTTTCAGTGGAAAACAGAGAACATTTTACAAAGTCTACCCCAGGTCGCCATTTATCTGGATGATGTGTTATTAACCAGGAAGAGCAGTAAAGAACACTTGGAGAACTTGGACATAGTTCTCAGACGTTTCTCCAAGGCAGGCGTACATCTGAGAAGGGAAATATCTGTGTTGCAGATGCGCCCAAGGGACCTACTTGGGAGACAGAGTCGACAAGACTAGGTTATATCCCGTTGGAAGATAAAGTGAGGGCGATAAAGGTGCCCCGACTCTCAGTGTATGTCGGAGCTTTGGTCTTTCCTTGGGTTGGTGAATTATTACGGGAAGTTCAGACATAACCTGGCCTCCATCTTGATGCCCTTACATCAGCTCTTGTAGAAGGATCCCTGAGGGAATGGTCGCAGAGCCAAGCTGTAGCCTTTAGGGAAGTGAAGAAGCAGCGAAGGTTTTGGCTCACTACGATCCCAAGAGAGATCTTGTATTGACATGGAATGCCTCCCCATACAGCATTGGGGTTGTTTTGGCCCACCAGTGGCCTGATGGATAGTGTCTGTTTCCTGGACCTTGGCAGATGCCGAACGCAGTTACGTCCAGATAGAGAAGGAAAGGTTTGGTGATCATTATCAGAGTGAGAAAGTTCCAACAGATGTAATTTTGTGATAGTAACGGACCACAAACCCCTGCACGGTCTACCTAAGTAGGACCAGACTGATTCGCCGATAGCTTCTGGTCAAATTCAGCAGTGGGCCCTTTTCTCAGTGCATACAATTCCAAATTGCAACACTGTCCAAGAGGCCAAGTGGCAAATGCAGATACTGTGAGCCGTCTCCTACTGGCAAATACACCACCAGTGGTGCTGTTACTGGAAGAGTCCGTACTGGTTTTGAACTTCCTGGACACCTTTCTGGTCGCCGCTGACAATGTGACATTGTGGATGCAAAAAGATTCTGTCTTGGCAAAACTAGAACCAGCCGGTAGTGATGAGGGAAACGGAAGGGCCATCACAACCAGAATTGAAACCTTTCTGGACCTGGCGAGACCAGATCACCATAGAAGACGGCTCATTATTATGAGGAGCCAGAGTGATTGTCCTGAGTAAAGGTCACCCCCAGATACTGGCTGAACTCCACCAGGGTCATCTAGGGGTTTCCAAAAACAAGATGTTGGTGAGAAGTTATAATTGGTGGCCAGGATTGGATGCAGACAAAGCCGCATTTCTGGGGCAATGCCCTCAATGCTAACAAGGACAGAAATTACCACCAGCAGCTTGCCCATGTTCGTGGGAATGGCTGGGTAAATGCTGGACTTGGTTACACATTGATTATGCTGCTCCTTTCATGGGCTCCATGCTCCTTGTCATTGTGGATGCCCATTCAAAGTGGTTGACGTGCAGAGAGTTCATTTGTCAAACGTGGGATGACAAATAGAGATAGGGAAGCTGTGAGCATCTTTTGCAATGCATAGACTCCCAGAATTGTTGGTCACAGGCAACGGGCCATCATTTACCAGCTTGGAATTCAAGTATTTCCGAAAGTCGAATGGCATTTCACTACATACCATCCATTGTCCAATGGTCTGTCAGAAAAAGAAGTCCAAACTTTGAAGGGCAGCTTAAAGAAGCAACCTACAGCATCATTCGAGACCAAGCTGTCGTGGTTCCTATTTGATGATAGGACTGCCCGTTATGCAACTGCAGGGGTAGCTCTGGTAGAGTTGCTAATGTGGAGAAAACTCCACATCAGGTTAAATCTGATCTTCCCAGAGTCTGAAATGGACATGGTGGGTGTTGAAGCCTCAATGCTGTTACCGCCTGAAGAACAGGATGAATTTCTCCTGAGATGCTCCGGGCACCAGAGGTGGGGTATTGTCTGTCACACACTACCTGTGTCCGAGGCAGAGTCCGAGGAAGCGGACCTGGAGGAAAAATGCCCCAGGAGAAGCTACAAGAAAAAGAACAGGTTTACATCCCTGGACTTAGAGGGGGAGGGATATAGTGATTGTAACGAGGTCAGCCAGGTGAACCTCATAGAAAGGCTGACGTTTCGGGCCTAGACCCCTCGAGGCCCGAAACGTCAGCCTTCCTGCTCCTCTGATGCTGCTTGGCCTGCTGTGTTCATCCAGTTCTACACCTTGTTATCTCAGATTCTCCAGCATCTGCAGTCCCTACTATCTCTGAACCTCATAGAATATGAGTTCCCTGACTGGGGCTGTTAATCCTAGTTGACAGATCAAAACTGGAGTGTCAGGGGTTCTGCTCACTCTGGGAGCCGGCACTGAGGAAGTGTCAAATACTATGAATATGTAAATGAAGAGTGACTGGTGACTGAGTTATTTCAGTTGTGAGACCACATCTGCGTAATGTCTACACTTTGGATCTATTCCTTTAATAAAGTAATTGAGTTAGATGCAGTTCAGAGAAGAGATTATCTTCTGAGGAAAGGTTGGACAAGTTGGACTGATACCTGTTGGAGTTTTGAAGGGAGGTAGGTGATCTTATTGAAATTAAAAGATCTTGTGGGGACAACAGGGTTGGTCCTGAAACTCTGTTTTCTCTTTATGAGTGGGATTAGAATTGGGGAACACCACAGAGGGTCATTAGTCTGTGGAATTATCTTCCTCAGAAAGTCATGGAGACAGGTTCAGTGAATATTTGTACACTGAGTTAGTTCTTAATTAATAAAACAGTCAAAATATCAAGGGCAGTACATCAGAAAGTGGGGTTCAGACTTACCTTCCTCACCAAGTACACTGATGTCATTGAGAACAGGAAAGAGAACAAGCACTCCTTCAGGATTTGAACCAGGGACAAGGTGATTTTGAAGGTTCATTGTTGGAATTCATTGCGGAAGGAGGCCATTCAGTCCATTGAGTCCACCCCATCCCTGTAACCCTGCATTTCCCATGGCTAAAGCACCTAGCCTGCACAGAACACCTGGAGGAAACCCTTGCAGACATAGGGAGAATGTGCAAACTCCATACATAGTCACTCGAGGATGGAATTGAACTCAGGTCCCTGGCATTGTAAGGCAGCAGTGCTGACCACTGAGCCACCGTGCTGACCAAAGTGCTTGATAAGGAAGCAATCCTTCGCTCTCCCTGCTGTTTTGCTGTTTGGGGAAGCTGGGGTCACTGGGGTTGCCGTACCGATACTGGGCAGCCAAAACGTTGTTGTGCCTGTGGTAAATCTGGTCACGGTACAGCTAACTACTGCATCACATGGACGTTCTGCAGGTCAGAAGGCCATCAACAAAAGGACTGCAGCCTGTGTATTGGCCACTTCTCCAAAACCTGCCTAAAACACTGTGTCAGTTCTGCACAGGTCGCAAGAGCCAAGGAAGAGAATATAGATACAAGGGCTCTAAGAGGCTGACAGCAGGGAATCTCTGTGTGCATCAGTAATCTCTCAGTAAACCCCAGCTCCAGGAGCAGGGAATCTCTCAGTGAACCCCAGCTCCGGGATTAGGGAATCTCTCAGTAAATCCCAGCTCCGGGATTAGTGAATCTCTCCATAAACCCCAGCTCCGGGAGCAGGGAATCTCTCGATACATAATAATCCATCCAGCAGAACAGTGCTATCTGTGTATCTTAGGAGGAATTAGAGACAGGTTGTGGAAAAATACAAGAGAAAGCTGTGGAAAGGTGGTCAGTGGTGAGGAGGGTTTCTGGAAAGAGTTTGGTAATACTGGGAGATGATGTTTTGGTGTTTGGCTGTGTGATCATGGATTGTAGTTGAATGGGTTTACATCCTCTGCCTATCAGAGGGGATTCCACTATACAACCTTTGGGCTGTCTTTCTGGATATGTTTGAAGTTATCGGAAATGGAACAGAAAACAGTAACATCGCAGTGGCAGATGTTGATGAAGGGATTCAGTGAAGTTGAAATGAAGGAATCGAGAATGATTGAGAATAGGATAAGGATCTGATTCAGATTCATTGTTATCCTTCTGGCTGAGAAACAGGGGACAGACCTGGTGGTGTTGATATTGCCTATTTTAACATTATCACCAACAGTTAAATTATTCACGCAGGCAAGGCAAGAGTGGTTAGTTCTAAATTAATGCATAGAACGTAGAACAGTACAGTACAGGAACAGGCCCTTCGGCCCACTATGTCTGGACTGACCATGATGCCACTCTAAACTAATCCTATCTGCCTGCACATGGTCCATTTCCCTCTATTCCCTGCTTGTCCATGTGTCTGTCTAAGCCCCTCCGAAAAGTTGCTATTGTATCTGCTTCTATCACCTACCGTGGCAGCACAGTAACCTCCCACCCTCTGTGTAACAAATATGCCTCGCACATCTCCTTTAAACTTTCCCCCCTCACCTTAAAGCTATGTCCCCTAGCATTTGACATTTCCAGCCTGGGAAAATGACTCCAACTATCCACTTTATCCATGCCTCTCATAGTTTATCTACTTCTATCAGGTCTCCCGTCAGTTCCGATGCTCCAGTGAAAATATTCCAACCTCTCTTTATTGCTCATACACACCAATCCAAGCAACATTCTGGTCAACATTTTTTGCATCCTGTTCAAAGCCTCCACATGCTTCCTATAGTTCAGCAACCAGAACTGCCCACAATACAACTGAGTTTCATGAGTGTTAGAACATTGTTGTTCTATGTCGTAATCTAGGCTGTAAACTCATCTGCCTTACCTGTTAAGCTGCTTGCATTAAAATAAATACTATTCAGATCACCAGTCCCGCTGTGTTCATTAACCTGATCCTGCCTGTTCTTCCTATGAGACTGACGACTGAACCTCTACGTCTTCCCCAATCACTCCACACGCTGACCTACTGCCCACCCACTGCCCCTCACCCTGCCACACTGCACTAAAATGATTATGTACTGTTGAATGAAACATGTACAATTTAAAATGAATATAAGTTTGAATAACTGATTATATGCTAATTGCAGAGTTTGGACAGCGGCCTTGGATTCATGTGGAGGAGAACAACAAAGAAGGACTTTGTGTTGTGTGTCGATCAGACGGATGGTATCCTGACCCACTGATACAGTGGGTAGATGGGAAAGGAGAAGATGTGACAGCACAGTCTGAAACAGAATTCATTCAGGACCCTACAGGCCTCAACACTGTCCAGAGTCGTATTAATGTCAAAAGTGATTCTGTAAACAAGTTTTCATGTTTCATAAAAAACCAGTTATTGAGCAAAAGACGAGAGGCCCATCTCCAGATATCAGGTAGGTGTGAGTCTGGTAATCATTTTATGAGCGATATTTCTCCCCTCCTGAAGACACTAACTCAGACTGGGTGTGAAATTCACAAGCACTGATTTGTTTCTGGACAATACTCAAGGAGCAGCTTTTCATATTTAAACCTGAAACATTGAAAAGCGAATAGACTATCCACAACACTGAAGCTGGGCCTGATGTGTCCTTACCAATTTCCACATTTCATATTCCAGCTGTGGTCACTGGATAGAGATTAGGACCAAGGTCACTGAGTATTGTGCTTTTGGCTGAGTGTTATTATGAGAAACAAATGTTTATTCACAACAGCACCTGAAATCCAAATGAATGCAAGTTCTTTCAACAAAAATTCTTATTAGCAATGGTATTATTTACCTGTATGACCTGAGAGGGAATCAGTAGCTGAGATTACAGCTGAAGGTTGATGAAATTATGATATTTTGAAGAAAATCCCAAATGTTTGTTTCACAGTTTTGGGTCTTGCAGATCAAATACTGATTCCGTTCTTTTTAATCTTAGATGAGTTCTTCCCCAGAGTCAATGCTTGGCTTGTATGTTTCTTGGTGTTTCTTGGCCTTGTGATTGTGGCTATTACTGTTGATGTAATAGTCCACAGAAAAGAAGATAAAAAGATTAAAGGTAGGAGCAAAATAGACATTTAAAGCATGACATTTATGGATGTACATTAAGGTTGAAATGAATTATAATTGTAACAGGTCCTTAATTATCTGAAAATTATTCGAAATGGAAAGAATGTAATGTGAACGGGAAATTTTAATTTTTTTTTGCTTTCAGGATAATCCCTTGCTCAACATGCTGCTTCTCTGCAAAGGAAGAAAAGTTATGTAACTGTCTCTGAGACATAATAAGCCCTTTATTAAAGTTTCATTTTGGGAGATGTGAATCAGTGGTTAGACCAGCATTTATTGCCCATCTCTAACTGCAGTTGAGAAGGTGGTGTTGAGATGTTTTCATGATCCACTGCACTCCGTGTAATATGAGTACATTCACAGTGTTTTATTTCTGTCACAGTGTGATACAACTGAGTGGCTTCCTGGGCCATCTCGGAGGGCAGTTCAAAGTCAAACACTTTATTATGGGTCTGTCTGACCAATTTCCTTTCCTGAAGGATATTAGTGAAACAGTCAGTAACTTCATTCCCACTACTATCGAAACTCAACTTTTGATTCAATCAGTGGTTGACCCCTTTAAAGAAATTCTCTCTGAGGAAGGAGCCAGTCAGGGATGGAGTGGGAAATCTGCAGGATGTGTGTGTGAACTTGCTGAGCAGTTGAATTGGGGAGCAAGCCATGTAGGATTGTGCGATGTACTCTGTAAATAAATGTTATTAGTTGTAATAAATTGGGCCAGCAACTCAAAATTGTAAGAAAAGTCAGATAGGTCCAGCCTCCAAAGAAAATGACGCTTTTTGGAAAATTAATGCCATTCAATACAGCTACAGAAGATAGATAGGGTACAGTATGTAGAAAGGTTAAAACTGTTTTACCATGTGAATGAAATGGAGCAGAAGGTGAAAGAGAGTGATTTTGTTAACTGCGTGTTGGTACAGAGGTCCAGTCTGATTTGAAACTTAACGTCCCTGAAAGCCCCTGATGTCGAAACATTTTCAAAGATTATAGGCCTTACTCAAAGGACACTGTCACCTTAAGCACCCACTGTGATTTTAGAACGTTACCACTTTAATTCATGGGAGAGCCCGTCATGGCGAGACTCAAGGAGATTATGGAGCATTGTGATTTTTGACCAACTTTAAGTAGGAGATTGTTTATTGTGTGACATTAATCATGAAATCGTACAAAAAAAGTTTTGTAAAAATTGTAAATGGATTTTAGAAGGTTGCTGGAGATTATTTTAGGCATGGAGAGTGTGGAGAAGGGCGAGCAGGAGATACAAAGTGCTCTGAGCAGCACAGTCCACCGGTTAGGATGGGAAACTACAAGCAACAGTGGGGGTGCCCGGAGTGAAGGTGCTGGTGAAAGCAAGGGAATGGATCTAGGAACTGGAACAGCCAGAATGTACAGAAGATTAAAGCAACAGCCTTGGACAGGCCCTGAGTGTGCAGAGTGTTTCCAGTGTGGGGGAAGCCAACCGCCACCACCATCACCCCTCCCTCCAGACCTGAGCAGACTTAGGGACATTAAATCCTTTGGTGCCAGAATAAAAGGACATTTAGGCATAAGTTTTGGTATAAGCCAAGCTTGCCCAGCAGTGGTAAATGGAACAGTCCAGCACCAGTGTATTGTATGGAATTTGGTCCTGAGGCAGAGTTGACATTGGAGTTATTGTTAAACAGAAAGAATGTTATGAATAGAAGTGGACATTGGGGTCTCCACTACCATCACGGGGGAGCAACCTCCATACCAGTATCTTCAAGAAGGAGCTCACCTTCTGATGTTGAAGAGCACTGGGACCAGGCTGACAAGATGTGTAGGGTGGGGGGGTGGTGGCTGGTGGCCATTACATGAATAGGCACAACGGTGGCTCCAGTGAGGTACTGTCAGCAATGCATTCAGCTGCCTTTGGTCATGGTGGCTGGTCAGGGTCCATGTTTAATGCGGCGTGATTAGCTCCAAGATATCAAATGAAATTAGCCAGAGACTTTCAGCGTCAGAGAGAGTGGAGAGGGTCACACAATCCAGAAGCCATCCCTAGATTTTTCAGAGTTAGGCCTGTGCACTGTGTGTTATTGGAGAAGTTTGAGATGGAGTTGAAGAAAATGAAAAGACCTTGGCATCATTCAGCCAGTGTGATTTGCAGAATGGGCAGCACCCATTGTGCCAGGAGTGAAACTGGATAAGTTCATTCACAGCTGTGGGGATTACAAGCTGGTGGCTGCGATGAGGCTGGATAAGCATCTCGTTCCCAACAGGAAGATCCGAATGGGAAAGCAGCTGGGGCGGGAGGGGGGGTTGGTCAGACAGTCTTTGAGTTAGACATGAGTCATGCCGAGCAGCAGCTGGAGCTGACGATGCCTCATGGGAATATATGACTATAAACACCCACAAGGCATTGTACCAGTTTACCCACCTGTACTGTATTCCAAAGAACCATGGAGAGTTTACTGCAAAACTTGCCGGTTATTGTTGTGTCCTTTGATAAAGTATCAACAAACCTCTTGAAAAAGAACATTTGTTGATTTTTGGAGAAATGTGAAGGAGATTCCAGGAAGCAGGAGTGCACCTTAATAGAGAAGCACCTTCCAGGTTAATGAGGTGGTTTATTTGGGTTATCAGATGGATGCACAGGGTTTGCACCCCCATGGAGGACAAAGTGAGAACAATCAAGGAGGCACTGGCCACTCGGAATATCTCTGAACTCAAATCCTTTCTAGGGATGGTTAACTATTGTGGGTGATTCCTCTCAAACCTTTCCACAATGTTAGCGCCACTACAAAAATGACTAACGAAACAACAGGGTCTGGAAAGGACCATAAACGGAGGCATTTAAACAGGTCCAGCAGGTGCTGCAATTATTGTGTTTCCTGGTTTGCTTCAACCAACGAGATATTACAAACATCCTCATATGGTGTTGGGGCAGTTTTATCCCACACAATGGATGATGGGTCAGAGAGACCTGTGGGAAATGCAGCAAAAATACTGTCGGACTCGGAGAAGAGCTATTTGTGAATTAAAAGAGACGACCTAGCAGTTATTTGTGGCAACAAAATGTTCCACCAATATCTATACTGGAGACATTTCATCACTGTAGTGACAGACCACAAGCCACTGTTGGGAATATAAGGCAATTTGACCAATAGCTTTGGCCTTTGAACCTCGTCCTGGGACATAAATAGCCAATGCTGATGCCCTCAGTCATGTTCCCTGACCAGAGATAGGCACAGGTCCCACAGTGTCGGAAGAGATGGGAATGGCCATGAATTTTCAAGCTACTTTATCTGTCTTAGCTCAACAAAGTAAGTACTGGGCTAACAGAAACCCACAGTTGTCAAAGGAGAAACAGACAATAGTGTGTGGCTGGCAGAAAAAGAGACTTTCAGAAGAAATTAAGGCTTACCAGTTGGGGAAAAGTGAGCTTCGTTGTGAGTATGGTATTGTCCTTTGGGGATCGAGAGCAATTATTCTTGGGTAGGAAGAGATTTGTTACTGGAAGATTTACAAAGTGCCTATCCTTTAAAATGAAGATGTTTGCAATAAGCTCTGTTTGGTAGTCTAGCATTGAAGCAGCAGTTAACGAAGTGGTAGAGTGCTGTGATCAGTGCTAATTTCAGCAGATGTTACCTGCCCCACATCCACAGTTGTGAGGTGAGTGACAGCCCTTGACATCAAGGCTACATTCGACCAAGTGTGGCATCAAGGAGCCCTCACAAAATTGGAATCAATGGGCAAACTCACTGCTGATTGGAGTCATACCTGACACATAGAAAAATGGTCATGGTTGGTGGAGGTCAGTCATCTCAGCTCCAGGACATCTCCGCAGGAGTTCCTCCAGGTAATGTCCTCAGCCCAAACATCTTCACCTGCTGCATCAATGATCTTCCCTCTGTCATGAGGTCAGAGGTGGGGACGTTCGCCGATGATTGCACAATGTTCAGCACCATTCGTGACTCCTCAGATACTGAAGACGTCCATATCCAAATGCAACAAGATCTGGACAATATCCAGGCTCGAGCTGACAAGCAGTGTGTCACTGTCACACCACACAAATGCCAGGTTATGTCCATCACCAATAAGAGACGATCTAACCACCACGCCTTGACAGTCTACGGTGTTACCATCACTGAATGGCCCACTGTCAACATCCTGGGGGTAATGACCGTAAACTCAATTGGACTCACTGCATAAACCCAATAGCTACAAGAGTTGGTCAGATGCTAGGAATACTCCAGAGAGTAACTACTCTCCTGACTCCCCAAAGTCTGTCTACTATCTATAAGGCACAATCAGGAGTGTGATGGAGTACACCCCATTTACCTGAATGAGTGTCTCTCCAACAACACTCCAGAAGCTTGATACCATCCAGGACAAAGCAGCCCACTTGTTTGGCACTACATCCACTAGCAACCACTCCCTCCACCACCCATGCTCAGCAGTGTGTACTATCTACAAGATAGTTGCAAAGTTGGTGGAGTACTTGTGGATCAGGAGGCAAGAATTTGCTGTTTGTAAAATGCTCGGGGACCTGCTGTTTCAGGTCTCATAAAATGCTGATCCCAATCTGTCCTCCTGATGGGGGGTATGTTTAGTTTGCTTTGGAAGTCAGCAAGTGTTCCTTTACTACCTCCCTTTGTTCATTGCCATTGGAGATGGAGGTGGCAAAGCAGGAGGGCTTTAGGAAATAGGTTGTTGTAACAAGAAGGTAGCATTGTTTTCACTTTCCAGGATTCGTAGTCATACAGTCACAGATTTCCACAGGAAAATGTCCATCAGCCCACTGAGGCTGCATCAGTCAAAAACAAGCTCCAAACTATTCTAGTTCCATTTTCCAACAATTTGCCCACAGTCTTGATATTGTAAGTGTCCATCTAAATACTTCCTAAATGTTATGAGTGTGTCTGTCTGTATCACCTTTATAAGTAATGATCTCCATGTTCCAGCACCCACTGGGGGAGAAAAAAGTTCCTGGCTAACGCACTGGAACTCTGCCCCTTAGCTTAAATCGATGCCCTCTGGACATTGATTCCTCCACCAGGCGGAAACATTTCTTCCCCTCTACACTATCTGTGCCCCAAATAATTTTATACATCTCAATCTAGTCTCCTCTCCTCCAAGGAAACCAACCCCAGACTATGCAGTCTCTTTCTGTAACTAAAACTCTTCAGCCCAGTCAACATTCTGGTAAATCTCCTCTGCACCCTCTCCAGTGCAATCACATCCCTGTTATAATGTGGATTTCACACTGCAGACAATCCTTTAGTTCTGCCCAAACCAAAGTTTTATATAGTTCCAGCATCCTCTCCCTGCTCTGAAATTCTGTGCCTCAGCTCATAAAGGTAAGTTGACTTCCCACGTAAATGCCGCAGTCAAGAAGGCACAACAATGCCTCTTCTTCCTCAGGCAGCTCAGGAAATTTGGCATGTCCATAAGGTCCCACATCAACTTCGACAGATGCACCATAGAAAGCATGTTGTCCGGGTGCATAACGGCCTGGTATGGCAACTGCTCTGCCCAGGACTGTAAGAAACTGCAGAAGGTGGTGTGCAAAGCCCAGACCATCACAGAAACTAACCTTCCATCCATGGGCTCCATTTACACGGTTCAGTGCTGCAGAAAGGTGGCCAACATCATCAAAGACCCATCGCACCCTAGTAATGATCTCCTGCAACCTCTTCCATCAGGCAGAAGATACAGAAGCCTGAAGACAGGCACCAGCAGGTTCAGGAACAATTTCTTTCTGGCTGATATCAGGCTACTGAATGGACTCTAGCCTCAAATGTAACCTGCATGCCTCTTAAGTCTTTCTGACCTGTACATCCTTTGCTTGCTGTGATCTGCCTGTCCTGCGAATAAACAAATCTTTTCACCGGGTTTCGGTAAACGTGACAAGAGATCAATCAACCATATGGTATGTCTTCTTTACCAGTTTATCTACTGGTCCCACTTCAGGGACCAGTGGACATGCTCACCAAGGTCCCTGTGACCCTCAGTGCTTCCCAGGGAGCTATCGTTTATCATGTACTCTGTAGCCTTGTTTGTCCTGCCCAAGGGCATTACCTCGTGCTTATCCAGATTTAATTCCATTTACCACTGATCAGTCCATCTGACCATCCTGTCCACATCCTCTTGTAGTCTAAGGCTATCCTCGTCACTGTTTACCACCTCACAAATTTTTCTATCATCTGCAAACTTAGTGATCAACCCTCCTACATTCAAGTTAAAATCGTTTATATTTTATCAGAAATAGTGAGGGCTCCAACACTGATCCCTATGGAAACCCACTGGACATGGGAAACCCCCACACCCCCCACTCGACCATCCTCTCTGCTTCCTGCCATTCAGTTAGTTCTATATCCCATTTGTCAAATTTCCTTGGATCCCATGGTATCTTACCTTTGCTCTCGGTCTCCCATAAGGGACCTTATTAAAACCTTGCTGAAGTCCAAGTAGACGACATCACATGCATTCCCCTCATCTACACACCTCATCACCTCTTTGAAAGTATCAGCAGGTTGGTCAGACATGGTCTCCCCTTAACAAAACCATTCTAACTATTCTTGATTAATGCCTGCTTCTCCAAATGAGGATGAATTCTGTTCCTCAGAATTGAATCCAATAGTTTCCCCACCAATGAGGTGAGACTGACTGGCCTGAAGTTTCTCTTGATTATCTCCTGCTCTCTTCTTTAATGACAGTACCACATTAGCTCTCCTCCAGTCGTCTGGCATTCTTGTGTGGTCAGGGAGAAATTGAAAATTATTGCCAATACCCTGCTATTTCCTCCCTTACCTCA
>NC_063366.1:21336266-21349542 GCF_021869965.1 Rhincodon typus | reverse complement strand
AGGCGATTGGATACAGAGGAAGAGGAGTGAGGGGTGTGGGTTTGAATGGAGAGGAGGATTCAAAGAATTGACCAGAGGAGATCCAATCAGTGATTGATACCATTGAAATAGCAAGGCCTCATGAATTAGAAAAATTAAAATACGTCCAAGTATTTATACGTCCAAATATGTCCAAGTAATAAATCATGGATAAAGAGGACAGCTAAAAAACTCAAGATCATGAATATGTACCATAAATATAATCCCATCACTGCCTGTGTTTCATCCCAATGTGCATTAAGTGATGTATTTAACTGAACAGTTTTGTTGAAATTATATCATCACGAGAATGTCAAGTGAAAGATGAAAAACATCAATTATAAATTCTGTCAGATTTTCAATTTGAGATTTAGAATGTTAAAATGTTGTTCTGATCCCAGCTGATGGTTCTGCTGGACAAGTCTGATCTGTGTTCTGTGCGTGTCCCCGATGTGGCAGTAGCTGCAGAATCTCACTCACTAACACATTCCTGTGTTCTTGTCTTTCAGAACTACAGGAGTTCCTCACTTTGGAAGGTAAGTTATTTCAGAACCATTTCAGGAATCTGATTTACAGACACTGAGTAAGAAAATTCCAGTTTCACTTCATGGAAATCCAGGAATTTGAATATAGAGGGTGAAATTTTATAAGGGTCTGAGCGATGTGGTCTGTGGTGAGAAGTTGATGGAATTGTGTGAGGTGTCCATTGAGGCCCATTTCAATGTCACTGCCTGGCATTGAGGTGGGATCCTCACAAGGCAGCAATGCGTGTTGCCTATTAAAGGGGATTCTTGCTTGTGAAAGACCTTATTAACTGCATCCCTCACCTCATTAATATACATACTTCTATCTCACCAAACCTGTCATACAAACGGGATACTGAGAATTCTCAACATGGAGATCCAAACATGTACCTGCTGACTTCAGCTCACTGCTCACTCCAAGGGGATCTCAATGTTGGAAATCAGACACCAACCTCTCTGGGCACGCTCCATGGGCACCGGCCACACGTAACCTATGTCCATGGACTTTGGCATCCAACATGTGCCAGCCTTGAAACACGCTCATGGCACATCTGCAAACCATTGCCCTCTGCATGTCAGTGCTGCACCTTGGGGTGCAATGGCAGCTTTCATTGTAAAGCTGCTGCAAGGACATTGTACACTCAGAGGCACACACCAAGCTCATGGACTGGGCCAAACTGCATCTCTGGGATGTTTACTTGTTCTTTTCGCTCTCACTCACTCTCAGCCTATCTGGATGTTTGCAGCATTTCTGCTTTTTCATTAACATTTACTCCTTGTCCCTCAGCCAGATATACGATGCTCACAGTTCTGCCGTTTAACCCTGCTGTTTAGGAGAGACGCAGAGTCAAGGAGATGGTCAGGTTGTCAGCAGAACACAGTCAAGTCAAGGGAGGTAGCCTTCAGCCAGAGGATATGGTCAGTCAGCAGCATTACCCCTCATTAGCTGTGAGGAGTCAGCTATCGGCTAGTACCCCCCAAGCCGTACGGACTCTTACTGACTACTGGGGACTGTTTTCCTCCTGAATGAAAGAGAGGCCGTTGTTAATGGAGACAAAAGTGCTCTTACTGTTGGTGTAGGTGTGAAGGTGTCCTGAGTGAGTGTGTAGGCAGCACAGAGAACAAATAGGGTTTGTGGTGTCAGGTGTTGGTGTAGGTGATGGAGAGTGAGTGAAGATGTTCCAGTCCGTAGTGAGTGTGGTAAAGCATGAGCCTTGGTGGGAGGTGGGTGCAGCAGCAGAGACAGAGTGAGTGTGCGGTAGTAGAGAGAAGATGGTGGATCGTACGGTGGTGGAGTGGAGAATGTTGCTGATGTGCTGGGTACTCCTCCAGACACTGAGACTGTACTCACCCGTGTGCCACCCTCTGACCAGGCAGGGTCTGGCATCATGACCATCTCGGCTGGTCCTGGGGGAAGAGGGTATCTACACCACCCTGTCCAGCGAGACCTTCAGGTTCCTGTCCACAAAGTGAGGCAATAATTACCTCCTGTCTGCTCCGTCTGGGGAAAATGGCAGGAACTGTACGGGGCAGCTGCAGGCTGACATATCTGTCTGGCTGCACAACAGCCTTGTAGAGATGGCACCGCTGCCAGGGATCAGGTCAGTTCTGGGATATCCCAGCAGTGGCGAGTTGCTTCAGAAATGGTGGGTGGTAGGATGAGGCTCGAACTGAATGTGAGGCTCATAGTGACACGGTCTGTAGTTAGTGAGGTGAGTTTGGGAAGATATGGTGAGAAAACCTGCTGGACATCATGAAGAGAAATCGTCCATGAAACTTGATGAAGCTGACTGTTAACCAAAAAAAGTTAGATTCAGCCCAATGTTCTACAATCCTGTTTGCTTTTCCCTGATTAATCTCCATCAATGGCCTAGACTATTTCACATGCCTGTGACTTCACACCCTGTTATATTTAAACAACTTCCCACAGCAGTCCCGACTGGGTGTGCAGTGAGTTAGATGTTGTTCCTTCATCTTTGGGACTGAGTGGTTCAGTAGGTCCAATCCTGTCTTTTTGCGTTTTGAAACATATTTGTGCATTGGATACAAATATTGGAATGTTGTATTGCAGAACCATCAACTTTTCTTTGTTTATCATTCTTCAATATAATGAAATGCTCTTTCACTGTTAGCTGTTGATTATCAAGTGGATTAGATGTGGTCCTTTTCTGATGCAGATAGTTTGATACAGTGCTTCCTTAATTAAAATTTTTGTTATCTTTATGTAATTATTCTTTACTATTTCTTGAAAAATATGCTTCAAGTGAGGGGGCAGAATACAGAATGAATGAGCGTAATGTCCTGGATCGGTGAAAACAACAAATTAATTTCATCATTACTGTGTAATCTTTAATATGTTGTATCATTTTATTTACTTTGCATGGTTTCTCTTTTTTTAAAACCTCATTGATTTTTTTTTCTTTGGAGAATGAGTTTAGAGAGGTTTTGCTGATTGGTTGCTCGTTCCAAGGTAACAACTGAGCAGAATGCTACTTGATTTCACTTCCTCCCCAGTTAGCCAATGAAAAGCAGGAAGAGTCTCCACATGACAATCAGAATCTGACGTCTGTCCAAGGGACATGTTACCACAAACAGCCCCTTTCAAACATGCACGAAACAGGTGGAAGTAGCTTGATGGATAGGTTCAGCTATCAGGGTTTTCAGCTCCCGATGTGTCACTGGGGCAGAGTTGTAATGTAATAATCATGGGCCGATCATGAGATAGAAATACTGTCAACACTTCCCAATATTCCAGTCCCAGTTCCCGATCAATGTCAGTCTTTATGTTAATGGGATAATTATTCTGAGATGAACAGAGCATTTGAACAAAAAGAAAATCTGAAGTTTCTGGCAATACTCAACAGCTCAGGCAGCATGTTTGGAGAGAGAAACCAAGATAATGTTTCAGGTCAATGACCTTTGGGAAAAAGAGACGTATCAGGTCTTGAGCAAGTGCTGAGATTGGGGGAAGGGACAGTGGGGAAGGGGGAAGTGCAAAAGGAATGAAAGGAAAGGTTCATGACAGGGTGGAAGGCAAAAGTGATTCAGTGATGAAATGGACAATGATGTAAAGGAAAGGAGATGGAAGTGAGACCAGTTGTTACGCATGATTGGGATTGTGCACTGGAAATCAAGTCCCTTTATTCCTGGAGTCATCGCAAATGTTCAAGATGTTTAAAAATATGCCAAGTTCCCCAGTTTACTGATCTTTTAGACCAAGATTGATGAAAAGCACAGACCATAACAAGTAAATAGACTGTAGCTACTGGTCAAACGTTATGAACCATTGGCATGGGGGAGATGATGGCCTAGTGGCAGTATTACTGCACTGTTAATCCAGAGACCCAGGTGATGTTCTGGGGACCCAGGTTTGAATCCCACCAGATTGTGGATGGTGGCAGATGGTGGAGCTTGAATGCAATAAAAAAAAATCTGGAGTTAAGAGTCTAATGATGACCATGAATCCATAGTGAGAAAAACCTAGTGGGGTTTTCAGTGGGGAAAAACCTAAAGGAAACTGCTTTCCTTACCCGGTCAGACCTACAGTAACGTATTGACTCTTACCGGCTCTCTGGGCAATTAGCAGTGGGCAATAAACCGGCTACACCCTCATCCCATGAATGAATAAAAAACACTGATAGGTAAATCTCGAATCGCATTGTAAACTGCCTTATATGCCTTTCCTCTCCCTCCAAACACACACACACACACACACACACACACAGAAAGAAAACATGGGTGTTCATGTTCATAGGGAGCTGCTGACTCTTGTGCTGATCTGTACACTGCTCTTGATCTTCCTTCTCCTGATGCTTTCACTGGTTTGCAGGAGACCCAGATTGTACAGTTCACACTTATAAAAGATCCCTGACTTGTTTGTTAAAGTCGTAACTTACAGAAACTGCTGAAGGAAAAATAAACAAATACTCTTCAGGCTTAAAATGAGTTTTGTTGCAGAGAACGGAGAGAACTTCTGAGCTGATGAAGATCCATTGATGTCTCTGTATCTTATTCAAAGCCCCAAGCTGCATCTGGTTCTGCATCTTTTACTGCTGCTTGAACCAGCAACTGTGTAAACAGTGCTTACAATCAGTGTCCAGTTACTTGCTTTAAAAAAAATGCAGCAATCCTCCAACAATCCTTGGTTTTTAAAGTAATTCTTTTCCCATTTCAGTCCACACTTAAAAATCAGTGGAAGATAAAAAGGAACAGTCTTTACAAAGTGAAGAAATAAAAGATGGTCGACCGGTGCTGCAAGAAAAGTAAATGTTGGAGATCTGAAATAAAAACAGAAAGTGCTGGAGGAACTCAGCAGGTCTGGAAAAATCTGTGGAGAGAGAGAAAAACAAAATGAATGTCAAATTCATGATGACTCTTCTTCAGAACGTGTGTGTTCCATAGATTGGCAATATCAAACTCGAATGGTGAACTTTGTTCCTCTCAACACAAACGATGCCAAACATGCTGAATTTCTTCAATAGTTCCTGTTTTTATGTGAGATGAGACCTAAGGGGAACAGTAGAATCATAGCCAACAGCTACTGTCAAAAAAAATGTGATTTTAAATATTCTTGTTCCATACAGGTTTCAATGAACTGGAAATAAATCGTGGTAAGTACAGAACTAACATACAATTCAATGAAACTAACCCGAACTGACAATAGATGTTGAAGGACACTTCTCATTGGAAATCTTTTATTTGAAATGGAGGTATTTAATTCAGCTTGTCATTTCTGCTGAAAAATTTTATTTCATATGAACGTAGAAGTTACCAGTATGTCTATATTTTGTATTCTTATCATGCATTTCTGAATATATTTCGTGAAGCCACAAGTATTTAACCATATATCCACATTTATAATTCCATTGTACTGCAGGAACATTTTATTTGCACAATGTTTGTGGAATGAGTTCACTGATACATTCAGGCTTCAGGACATGATGAGGTCAAGAGGCTGAGACAACATGTTGGTCTTGGTTTCTGACGATGAGCTGAGTGGGAGTGGGGCAGAGGGTTCTGTCTTACCAGCTCATATTATTTGGGATCATTGTTGTTTATGGTAATTGTGTGGGTTGATGTGTTCAGAGGGACAGTGCTGATCAGTTCTATAAAATCAGACCCTCGACTGCTTGATAGTTTCCCTAGTTCAGGAAATGTCCCACATACAGTTATTGCAGGTTTGCTGAGGGATGGGGGGCAGTATTTCACAAAAGGGGAATGTATTAGTTGCAGCCAATAATAAGAGTTGTGCTAAACTGTTCATTGGACAGTCCGTGTCAGTACTGAGCTGCATCCTGTAGAATTGCAGGAGGAGCCCAGCTCTGCGTGATCTGCTGCTGTTCACACAGTTCAGTTCATGGGCAGGGGATCAAACAGGCAGATTTTACTGGGTCAGTGTCAGTGACTCCGTTTCAGTACAGTCACACTGCAGTCACAATTAAACCATGGGTTACAGTCAGTAAGGTCAGTGTAAAATACAATCAGATCTCAAACACCGTCAGGAGCTCACTCTGGGATCTCAGGTGGAGAATCTATTCAGGACCAAACTGTCAGGAGAATTGGTCACTGTGTAGAAATGTAAAGAAACCCTTGGATTTCTACCATTTCAGGATCTCAGAATGTTCCAAAGTGTTTGCCAGACAAGGAAGTGTTTCTGAAATGTAGACCCAGGTTTTCCATTGGTCATGCAGGCATTATTCCAGTGTAGGTGGGAGCTTTACATGAGGACTCTGCAGAATTCCCATTATAACACTCCGAGTGAATTGCCTGGGATATTGAATTTTCCGGTCAGCAATTCATTTACCTCTGGATCCCTCCAAAAGTATCCATTTAAATCAGAGAACTTGGTGGGTTCCACTATAATTGAGCAACTAGTTACTCACGAAAATTTTGGGCCTGGTCAAACTCCTGAGTATCTATTAACCTGATCCCCCTCAACTTAACTCACGCTCAACTACACGTCCCCCAGACCCTGACATGACATCATCCTGTATTGTTGTGATCTGACTGCCCCAGCCCTGGACCTGACCTCCCACCTTCACCACCCCCTGTCTCCCCCATTCCCTGCTCCTTTTGGACTCGATCTGTCCTGCCCACCACAACCTACTCCAAACACTCCATCACTTTCCTGGCCCCCACTACCTTGCTCTTCAGCACCCAACTTAACTGGCTTCTTCACTCTACTCACCTGGTACCCTCCCCTCACAGCACCCAAATCTTACCCCCTCAGGCAATGCTGGAGAACCTCAGCAGATCTGGCAGCATCTGTGGGGAGAGAAACAGAGTTAAGGTTTTGAGTCCAGTGACACTTCTTCAGAACTGAATGATGATGGAACATGGATTCATTTATATCTTTTGAGAGGCAGAGGATGAGACAGAGGACAGATGGAATAGACACCCAGTGCAAAAGATAAGGGGCTTCTTAAAGTAGACAGAAAAAAAGATGTATAAAGGATCTAAAGATATGGGGTAGGCCATTTAGTGCTGAGATGTGGAGAACTGTCTTCACTCTGAGTGGACAAGGTCAGAAGTCACATAACGCCAAGTTATCGCTCAGCAGGTTTATTTGAAATCACAAGCTTTTGAAGCACTGCCCCTTCGTCAGGTGATTTCATCTGGTGTCATGTGATTTCTGACTTTGTCCACCCCAGTCCAACCTCCACTTCACTCTGAGTGGTGAGCCTGTGGAATTCTCTGCCACAGAAAATGGTTGAAGCCAAAACAAGTTAGTATTTTCAAGAAGGATTTCAGTATAGTTCTTAGAACTGAAGGATCAAAGGGTATGGGGGGAGGGGGGGAAGAGCAGGAGCAGGGTACTAAGCAGGATGTGAGCCATGTAAAGTGTCAGACCAATCATGAATGTAAGTGGGAAGAGATTTAACAAGGGTGGAGAAATAGAGTCAAGGGAAGGAAGAGACAAGTTCCATGGGGCAGGAACAGGCTGCAATGATGGGTCTGCCAGTGCAGGCCTGTTTGTGGATTTTGGGGAGGAGGTAGAAGGGAGCTGTGTGGGTTTGAGGCACAATGATTTGGGAAGCTGTGGGGGAGCGAGGGATTAGATTTCCAGAGGAGATGAAGTCTGTGACAATCTTGGAAACAACAGTCTGGTGTTCAAAGGTGCAGTCATGATCCAGGAGAGATAGAAGAAAGTGCTGTAGTCCCCTTTTCATTGATAAGATCAAACACAGACTGAGTGACTGGTTTGAGGAATACCTCCATCCTGACTGTAGGAATGACCACAACCTCTCAGTTGTGACCATTTTAATAACGCACCTTGCTCTTAACGGAGCATTTCTGAGCAGGGCCTGCAGGCACTAAAAACATGCTCAAGAAACAACGCCTCATTTTCTGCTCAGGCACTATGCAGCCTCAAGATCTCAACATTGAATTCAATAACTTCATAAACTTACATAAAACAGAGAATTGCAGATGCTGGAGATTTAAAACATCGATAGAAATTGCTGGAGAAATTCAGCAGGTTTGGCAGCATCTGTGGGCAAAAAGCAGAATTAATGTGTCAAGTCCAGTGATTCTTCATCAAAACTGTTAGCAGCTTGGAAAACCTGGGATTTCTGCTAAAGATGAGGTTGGGCTAGCGGAGGGATGGCGAGAGGGGAGTGAATAGGTGGAGGTGGAGCCCAGAGATGGAGTGAGGTGAAAGGGGTAGGTCAACAAGGAGATTATGGATAGCAGGCCTGTACAGAAGAAAAGGTGAATAAGTGATAATAAGAGTGAAGAGTATAAGAAAATGTGAGAGCTGAAATGAATGCAACCCATACAATGTGATAATAGGCTGAGGAGTAGGTGAGAATGGCTAACTGTGCTAACAGCATCCCATGACATAACAGGGTCTGGGGTGGGGAAAGGATGGAACCAGGCTCGAAAGTCATTGCACTCGATGTTGAGTCCTGGAGGCTGCAGGTCCCCAAGCGGAAAATGAGATTCTGTTCTTTGAGCGTCTGCTGAGGGTTGCTGGAATACTGCAGCGGGCCTGTGACAGAAATGTTTGTGTGGGAACAGGATGGTGTGTTGAAGTGGCAGACAACTGGAAGCTGAGGATCATTTTTTACGGACAGAATGTAAGTGTTCGGCAAAGCAGTCCCCAATCTGTGTTTTGTCTCCCCATTGCACAGGAGATCTTAGTGTGAGCAGCGAACACAGTAGACTAAGATTGAGTGAAGTGCAGGTAAATCACTGCTTCACCTGGAAGATGGGCCTGGGGCCCTGGATGGTGAGGAGGGAGCAGAAAACAGGCTTGTTTACTTTTCCAGCAACTTTGTTTTTGTTCCTGATTTACAGCATTCGCAGTTCTTTCGGTTTTTATTTAAACAGGCTTATGTCACCCTTTCTGTGATTGCAGGGGAAGGCACAATGGAGGTGTGAGGAGGTGTTGGGAGTGGAAAAGGAGTGGACGAGAGTGTCCCAGAGGGAACGGTCCCTGTGGAAGGCTGACAGGGGAGGGGAGGCGAATATGTTGGGTTCTGGCAAACCATCGGATGAAGCAGAAATAGCAGCTGACGGTCATTTGGATGTGACAGCTGGTGAGGTGGTATTCTGGTTTGATATTGGATTCAAAGATACTCTATGAGTTAATTGAAAACGAAGAACTGTGGATGCTGGAAATCAGAAACAAACAGAAATTGCTTGAAATCGGAAACAAAAACATATTGCTGGAAACGGACACAAAAACAGAAATCGCTGGAAAAACTCAGCAGGTCTGGCAGTACCTGTGGAGAGAAATCAGAGTTAACGTTCGGGTCCAGTGACCCTTCTTCAGAACTGATGGTAGCTGGGAACATTTTTTTTGATGCAGAAGATCGGGTGGGGGCAGAGGGTAAGGAGTAAACAATAGGTGGAGAGAGAGCCCAAAGACAGAGAAAACAGTTGGACAGACAAAGGAGTGGATAACAGTCAGCCTGGGAGAGTGAGTAGCTGTAAATGGGGGCAATTAGGAGCTAATAGTGGGTTGTTTGCAATTGCAGACTGAGCGATAACAAGGCCTGGTGTATCAGGGTGGGGGCAAAGATGCTCAAGCCCGAAGATTGTTGAACTCAACATTGAGTCCAGAAGGGTGTAGCATTCCCAAGTGGAAAACGACATGCTGTTCCTCCAGCGTGCACTGAGCTGTACTGTGCAGGAGCATTCCCCTGTTGTTTTGCTGTGTTAGTTATGAGGGGGTGGGTTACTAATTCAGTACCCAGCTCATCATCCTGTCCTACCCCCTCAATCTGCTTATCTTGAGTCCAGTGAACACCATATATCCCCATCCCAATGATCAGGATCCCAGCCTAACGTTAATAATCTACTGACTTTCGCTGATCACCCTGCCACTGCTCTTTCCTCGCCTTTTTGTATTGCACTGCTGCCAAACGACAGATAATTTGAGTTAGTTTTTGTCCCACACTCTCAGCTCTATCCTGTACAGTTTTAGTCACCTCAATCAACATCACATTTTGTCGCTCTGACTGAGCCAAAGCAACCTTTCACTGTTTATTCTCCTGCTCACACTCCATTCGAGCAGTATGCTCATATCTCACAGCAGTTAATCATCTCCATCCCATTCAGGGAGGTTCTCCTCCTGCCTGGGGAAGCCTGCTTCCACCAAACAGTCCCTCACCACCACAGGCAGGTTAGCATCTACTGCAAAATCCTCCTTTAAGAGGCTTTCCCATCTTTGCGGAGACTCCCATTGTGCCAGCAAATTTCCAGATGATCCAAACCCCTCAATATCCCGGGAAACGGAATGCCGCAGGCTTCTTGGGTTGTTCCTTGTTTTTGAATATTTTGAACATCACGCGGAACCCTGCTCCCAGCGCCAAAACCTTACGGTTCAATCATGGATTTGATGGGATCTACAAAATCATTAAGTGATTCGAATTAAAAAGCCTATTGGTGGTTATATTTATGTAATAAATGATGATGAATATGTTAAACAGTAAATATCTATTAAACAGTAAATATATGTAATCCAGTAGATAAATATGTTTGTTTCGAGAACAGTAAATATACATTAAGCAGTAGTCTAGATACATTAGAAACACATATAAGTTAATGTGTTATCTAAGTTAACGAGTGGATCTGTTAGCCTAAACTATTTTAGACAAGTTTAACAACGGCTCTCACTGCCCTCCTGCCTGTCAGGGACGACGTTTTACAGCGGCTGGTCTGGAGAACCTGGGGTTCCCGGCACATTTGAAATCCCAGTCCAAGTGAAGTTCCCTGAATAGGGCAAACTCTCTGATGTGACACCTGTGCTGAATCTAAGATTATGTGCCGTATCATTATTCCCTGGTCCTTTCAGCACTTTCCCAGACATTTCACTGGACAGAAAAACATCCAGGTGGCTCGGTGTGACAGCCAAGCAGGACAATACGCACAGACGGTGTCATATCATCTGCTCATTCCTCAGTCGAAACAAGCTGCTTTCACATTAGGCCTGTTTCCCACATATGTTCCACTTTATTTCAATTCCTCGTTGTCACATGCAATTAACCCTTAATGAGCTGGTTTGAAGATCATTTTAATCCTGCCACTACAGTCGGTAAGTCAGGACCTGAGGGAACCCATTGCTTTGTGGGAGCGAAAAGTAGTGGGGGCGGGCAGAAATGTGGGAGATAGCCCTGTCGAATATAGTAATGCGGAATCCTCGGTTGAGGAAGAAGGTGGACGTTTCTGAGGCCCCCCTGAGGAAGGTGGCATTTTCAGACAGTTGTAATGCGAGCAGAAAAACTGGGGAAATGGGATGGAGTCCTTATAGGAAGCAGGCTGTGAGGATGTATAGACCAGGTAACTGTGGGAGTCGGTGGGTTTTTAGTGGATGTTGGTGGCCAGTCTGTCCCCGGAAATGGTAACAGAGATGTCAAGGAAGGTATTGGAGAAGTCAGAGAAGGATCAGATGAAGGTGAGGGCAGGGTAGAAATTGGAAGCTAAACTGATAAATTTTTCCAGTTCAGATTAATTTCAGGGATGAAAGGGCTGTAACACGGGGAGCAGTTGAATAACTGGGATTGTACTGGCTGGAGTTCGGAAGAATGAGGGGGGAATCTGATTGAGGAATATAAAATATTAAAGGGGGGTTGATAAAGTGGATATTGAACAGACAATCCCACTTGTGGGACAGTCTCGAACAAGAGGTCACAGATAAAGAGTGAGATGAGGAGAAACTATATGTGAGTCTGTGGAACTCACTGCCCCAGAGTGCAGTGGAAGCAGAATCAACGAACAGATTGACGAAAGAAATAGATATGTTTCTGAGGTAAAGCAGGTTAAAGGGCTATGGGAAGCAGGTAAGGAAAGTGGAGTTGAGACCAGGATAAGATCAGCCATGACCTTGTTAAATGGGCAGCACTGCCTACTTCCGCTCCTAATTCTGACGCTCCTCTGTTGAAGAAGAATGATACCAGACTTGAAACATGAACTCTGTTTCTCTCTCCACACACTGCCAGAGCTGCTGAGTTTCTCCAGCTTTCTCTGTGTTTGTTTTAGATTACCAGCATGAGTAGCATTTTGTCTTTCCCCAAATATTACATTTACCTCGGGGATTTACCTGTTCACACGCACTGTTAAAGTAACTGTCTGTGACACTGGACCTATATCACAGAACACAGAAACTGACTGCTGTGAGAAAGGGAGCACGATTTACCTTCCCCCCCATTCTCCTGTACTTACAAGGGACTTAACAGATTTGAAATCTGGCTTTATATTTAGAAAACACCATATCGAACAGTCCAGTCCAGCACAGGAACAGGCCCTTTGGCCCTCCATATCTGTGCTGACCATGATGCCATTCTAAACTGCACATGGTTGGTATCCCTCTGTTTCCTGAAGGAGACCTGATCTGAATCTCCTGTAAGAAATGCACAGCTTGATCTTCAGGTAAATAAAGGGGCAGAATGTTAATCTGATTAAGTGTGATTGTAACTCCTCAGAAAATCCAGACCAGTGTCATTGATTTAGTATTGGAAACATGGCAGTCAAACTGCACAACTCTCCCACTTCCCTGTCCCGAAACCCCGCCCTATCCCAGTCACATTCCTCACTGCCCCCTCAATTTCCCAATGTGTCCCTACACCACCCTCAACCCCAGTATGTTCTCTCACCGTCCTAATACCCCATTGACTCCTGTCCATCTCCCCTCAGCCAGTCCCCTGTCCTGCCCTCCCCTTGATCAATATGAGAGACTGCCCCTTCCCAGATTCCCCCAACAAGACCCCTTCCGTACTTCTGACACAAAACAAAACCACTCCAAGCCCAGGGAGACTCCAATCCCAGTCTTCCCGTGAACCCCTCGGCCTGGACACCAATACCACAGCAAACCTGCTCCCCCTTTATCTTCCCTAATCCCACACATGACTTGCTAACTCCTGCCCGAACCACTCACAACTTCCCAATCCCCCAGTGAATCCCATTCCCTTACACCCCATGACTGCCCTCCCCATTGCCCCCAGCATTACCCCTCACCCTCCACCTGATGCCCCCATAAGACAACATCCCCTCCCCAGGACCTTCAGTGAGTCTCCTCACAATCTTTGATCCACAAATAACACCCAAGCCCTTGACATTCTCACCCTCTCCCCAACAGACACACACACACATTTCCCCCCAACACAAACATTCCCACCATCCCGTCCCTCCCAGACACACACTAACCACACACACAGTCTGACACATACAGACACACAGTCTGATACACAGACACTGACACATACCCAGGGACTGTCTGTAATTCCCTGTTT
>NC_063366.1:21335264-21335766 GCF_021869965.1 Rhincodon typus | reverse complement strand
ACTCTCTCCGTGACTCCCTTGTCCGCTCCACACTCCCCTCCAGCTCCACCACACCCGGCACTTTTCCCTGCAACCGCAGGAAGTGCTACACCTGCCCCCATACCTCCTCCCTCACCCCCATCCCAGGCCCCAAGAAGACTTTCCACATCAAGCAGATGTTCACCTGCACATCTGCCAATGTGGTATACTGCATCCGCTGTACCCGGTGTGGCTTCCTCTACATCGGGGAAACCAAGCGGAGGCTCGGGGACCGCTTTGCAGAACACCTATGCTCGGTTCGCAATAAACAACTGCACCTCCCAGTCGCGAACCATTTCAACTCCCCCTCCCATTCCTCAGACGACATGTCCATCCTGGGCCTCCTGCAGTGCCACAACGATGCCACCCGAAGGTTGCAGGAACAGCAACTCATATTCCGCTTGGGAACCCTGCAGCCCAATGGTATCAATGTGGATTTCACAAGCTTCAAAATCTCCCCTCCCCCTACCGCATCCCAAAACCA
>NC_063366.1:21324264-21335164 GCF_021869965.1 Rhincodon typus | reverse complement strand
CTAACCTCATCCCGCCCCCTTGACCTGTCCATCCTCCCTGGACTGACCTATCTCCTCCCTAACTCCCCACCTACACTCACCTTTACTGGCTCCATTCCTGCCTCTTCGACCTGTTTGTTTCCTCTCCACCTATCCTCTCCTCTATCCATCTTCTATCCGCCTCCCCCTCTCTCCCTATTTATTTCAGAACCCCCTTCCGCTCCCCCATTTCTGATGAAGGGTCTAGGCCCGAAACGTCAGCCTTTCTGCTCCTATGATGCTGCTTAGCCTGCTGTGTTCATCCAGCTCTGCACCTTGTTGTCTCATAAACTTTAATTGAAGAGTTTCCCTTGTGCTGAGTCCATTCCCGATTCCATTCTTTCCCATTTCGGGTTTTCTGTCTCCACCATCGAGAGCAGTGGGTCCAGCTGCCTGGGCCCTAAGGTCTGGAGCTCTCTCCCTCCCTCAATCCATAAATCCCTCTCCACTTCTCTCTGCTCCCTTCAGATGAACGGGATGAAATTTTAAATTTGATGTAATTTTTAAAAAAAATTGCACCTTTAGGAATATTTAAGAATTGCGTTAATCTGGACAGTAGAATGTGTTCAGGAAGTTTATGACACATGGCGTATTGAACAATGAAAGGTTTACACTCTGAAGCAAAGGTTGAAGGCACTTAATGACAGCTGTATTTTGTTTGTGTATCAGGCCTGGTTATTCTGCTCAAACCCCACAAAGATGGAAGGAGTTCACCTCATCCTGCTTTTGCTGTTTGGGATTCCATGCTCTGTCTATGGTAAGGAATATATTAACATTTGATCATTTTTGATTGGATACAACACATCAACCAGGTGTCAACTTGGAACAGTATGTTATTGAGTGAATATTTGAGACCTTAACTGTTGCTTTGGTTCGTTTGCTGTTTTAACAAATTAGAGTCTGGCATTTCCTTAAAATGAACTCATAACCGATAACTGCAATTACAGTGTCTATTGTGTAACGTAACGTATAAGGTGTTGAAGGGACTGAATGCAACAGATACCTGGCTGACATCTCCTCTTGTGTGAGAGAGACTGAAACGGGGGGCACTGTTTAAGATTAAGGGCTCACCCTTTTAAGATGGTGATGAGAATGTTATTGTTTCTCAAGGACAATTTAAAATGTGGAATTTCCTTGCCCAGAAGGTTGTGGAAGCTGAGTCTTTAAGATAGTCATGGCTGAGTTAGGTACAGTTTTTGACTGACAGGTGAGTGGAGGTAATGGGGCAGACAGGAAGGTCTGAACATGACACCACATCAGGTCAGCCATGCTTTTGTCAGGAAATACGGGTTGCTTGTCTTTACAGCTACAGAAATCAACAAAACTGAGTGATATCTTCATCCAACGCAAACGTATTGGAAACGGGTATCAACAGGGATCTGACTGCCTTCATGCACTCAGCGGTGACTAGACCTATCATGGCCTTGGTGATATTCCTCCCTGACAGTATCCTCAGAAACTGCTGCCATTTTCCCAGCTCCTCAGTGTCCGGAATATCCCACAGAGGGTATAGAGGGAGCACGGATGACAGATCAGTGATGATAGCCCAGGACCTCCTCAGTCTCGGCCTGTACTTGGACTCTGACAGCTGTCGATACTGACAGGGAGGAGGCCGCTCGTTTCCCCTACATTCCTGCCCACCTTTCAGGGAAATTGTGGCTCTCCCCCTGGTGGCTCTGTGGCTGGAGGTTCCTGTTGCTGCTGGGTTTGGTGACACCTCATGGTCAGCATCGCCTGGAGGAATCCACTCTGTGCTGGTTCCATCTCAGTTGAGTCAGCAGAAATTCTGTGGACAATGTCAGAAAGAGCACACAATGACAGTGACAATGTTCCTGATCCAAAGAACAAAGAAAAGTACAGCGTAGGAAAAGGCCCTTTGGCCCATGAAGACTGTGCTGACATCTGTACCTTCTCCAAAGCTTCCACATCCTGCTGGTAGTGTGGCGACCGGAACTGAGTACAATATTCCAAATGTGGCCTTACTAAAGCTCCATACAGCTGCAACATGGCTGTATCCCTCACGTTGAATCACAATGAAGTGACTTGTGAGTTTCTCACACAATGTGGGTGGAGTCTTCACCTTTGCAAGGAAGCCAAGGTTATGGTTTGCTATGGTGTTCTGAGCTATATGAGCTAATGGAAATGTATGTTGTAGATCCTCAGATGCTAATGCTTCATTGGGTGGGTTAAGTTCAGACACGGTGGGTTAAGTTCAGACACGCATTGACCCTCAGAAATCCCAACTGAAAAGACAGTTACCCCTGAACACCATAGACCATGTTGATGCATACACAGAGTTAGGTGTGAGAATGAGGCATCCTCTGCAAAGTTTATTACAGTGTAGTGTAGGAGAAGTGACACAAGAATGGCAAAGCCAGTTGAGAATCTTAATGTGCGTCTCCATGGATTTGTGTATCTGACATGACAGGAGGTTAATTAATGCAAAATATGTAACAGTGTGTAACAATATGTATAATATGTAACATGATTGCTTAATGCCAGAATTTGGAATGTTAATTGTCTAGAGGATGACCTTTCAATGAAATCCAATTTGATGGCAAAAGGTTGATATTACAGATTCAGTAATGATTATTGATTCAATTTGATTATACTTGATTCATAATTAATTCATGAGTAGTTGCGTTGCCCCTAGCAGAGCTTGACATTGCAAAGAATGTACTCCACCCCCAAAGTTTGGGGCACGGGGGTTAGTGTGAGTAAAGCAAACACACAGAACAATAAGTGAATCAACAGAAAATGCTGGAGAAATTCTGCAGGTCTGGCAGTATCTGTGGAGACAGAAACAGAGTTAACATTTCAAGTCCTGTATGATTCTTCCTCTGAACAGAATAATGTTGAAAATTGATTCTCACAGTCTTATTATGAAATAATGCTGGTGAATACCTCACCTAGTGTTGTTTCAGTCTGCTGTCAAACTGACCAAATGTCCAGGAGAAAGTCACAGAGTTAAGACACACAGGTAGATGTGGTAAACCAGGTTTCAGGAAAGACACAGCCTCAAGCGAGGAGTAGATTGTCATATGCTTTCACATAACTAATTTACTGGAACTCTTTGAGGACATTACAAGCGAGGTAGACAACGGGGAGCCGGGGGATGTGGTATATCTGGATTTATAGAAGGCATTCGACAAGGAGCCACACAAAGGCTACTGCATAAGATGAAAATGCACGGTGTTATGGGTAATGTATTAGCTTGGATAGAGGATTGGTTAACTAAGAGAAAGCAGAGAGTGGGGATAAATGGGTGTTTTTCTGTTTAGAGATCAATGGATAGTGGTGAGCCTCAGGGACCACAATTGTTTACAATTTATATAAAGGATTTAAAGTTTGGGACCAAGTGTAGTGCGCCAAAGTTTGCAGAAAATAGTAAGATGAGTGGTCGAGCTAAGTGTGCAGAGGACACTGAAAGTCTGCAGATGGATATAGATAGGTGAAAGGAGTGGGCAAGGGTCTGGCAGATGGACCGCAACATTGTTAAATGTGAGGTCAGTCATTTTGGTAGGAATAACAACAAAATGGACTATTATTTAAATGGTGAAAAATTGCAGCACGCAGCTCTGCAGAGAGACCTGGGAGTCCTTGTGCCTGAATCACAAAACGTTGGTTAGCAGGTGCAGCAGGTAATTGTGAAGGGGAATGGAATTTTGTCCTTCATTGCTACAGAGATGGAGTTTAAACACAGGAAGGTTACGCTGCAGCTGTATAGGGTGTTGGTGAGGACATACCTAAAGTATTATGTGCAGTTTTGGTCTCCTTACTTGAGAAGGGATGTATTGGCACTGGAGGGGGTTCAGTCGGATTGATTCTGGAGTTGAGAGGGTTGACTTGTGAGGAGAGATTGAGGAGACTGGGACTATGCTCCATAGAATTTGAAGAATGAGTGGGAAATCTTATAGAAACACATCAAATTACACAGGGAACAAGTAAGATAGAAGCAAGGAGGTTGTTTTCACTGGTGGGTGAAACTAGAACGAGGGGGCATAGCCTCAAAATAAGGGGGAGCAGATGTAGAACTGAGTTGAGGAGGAACTTGTTCACCCAAAGCGTTGTGAATCTGTGGAATTCCCTGCCCAGTGAAGCAGTTGAGGCAACCTCATTAAATGTCTTTAAGGCAAAGGTAGATTTTTGAGCATTAGGTGAATTAAGGGTTACGGTGAGGAGGTGGGTAAGTGGAGCTGAGTCCATGAAAATATCATCCATGATCTTATTGAATGGTGGAGCAGGCTCAATGGGCCAGATGTTCTTATAAATAGTTCAAGCCCCTTCCCAAAATATTAGGATGGTTATACCAATCAAGGGAGTGACTGACACAATATAGTGCAATTTTCCGAAAATAGAGTTTTATCATAAAATTTGTGAAGGCATATAACCATCTTAGATTATGTGGTTCATGACCACAATTATTCAATGAGGGCAATCAATATTCTGTCAGAAATTTTCAGATGGTTTCCTAAGTTTAAGAAAGAGCAGTTTAGAAATGGTACATTAGTAAATTAGACAAAAAAAAACTGATTTGAACCAAACTTTATCACGCAGCAACTAGTTAGGCTATAGAATGTCCTGCCTGGAAATGTGGTGGACGGATATTCATTTGAGACATTCAAGAGTATATTGGATAGTAATGGTATTCTGGCATATAGGGAAAAGGCAGGAGATTGACACAAGGGAATACACCAGTATAGATACGGTGGACTGAATGGCTATCTTCTGTGCTGAAGGAATCTGTGACTGTGATTGATTGTGCTGTTGCTGGAAGTACTTTCTTTCTCCCCATTAGCTGCAACATGCATTTCTTGTTGTACATTTGAAAGGGATTGATTGGTTACAGATTACTTAGCAACAGCTTCAGATATACTCCGATGTAAGGAGAACATATCAATTAAACAAATCTAAACAGATCACAAATTTATTTCAGTGTGATATGAAACAAGACATTATTTACTGTGTTTATCATGTTACAATGGAGTCTGTGATGTTGGGGTGGGGAAAAGCTGTGTGAAGTGGACTTGCTTCAGTTGACAGACTGACCCACTGGAAGTGGTAGCAGAGACTGAGGAAAAGTTTTGTATTCACCTCTGGCTAGGTCGAAAGTGGACATTGGCAGGAATATGATCAGGTCTCTGACTGGGTCCACGTGGGCAGCTCTAGTCTCCTTACCTTCATAGAATCTCTACAGTGTGGAAACAGGCCCTTGCACTACAGGCAATTTAACATGGCCAATTCACCTAATCTGCACATCTTTGGACTGCGGGAGGAAACCCACACAGACACAGGGAGAACGTGCAAACTCCACACAGACAGTTGCCCGAGGCTAGAATCGAACCCAGGTCCCCAGTGCTGTGAGACTGCAGTGCTAACCACTGAGCCACAGAGCCACCCATTTTTTATTTTGTTTTTTATTTAATTGTGTGAGGCCCTGTACTCAGTATGCAGCTTTATTAGATGCAAGTGCAGGCCACAATCAGAGTATTGATGATATGACCTTAAGGAAAGATACTTGCAGAGAGGGAGTGCAACAAAGTTTCACCAAAAAATATTCCTGTAATGGAGGGATTATCCTATGAGGAAAGATCATAGGCCTGTATTTCCTGGAGTGATCTTATTCAAACATGAAAAATTCCAATGTGGATTGACAAGGAAGGATGAATCAATGTTTCTCCTGCTAGGGGTCTCGAACCAGGTGACACAGTCTTAGACTGAGACAGATCGTTTTCTTTATTTAGGAAGGAGACATGGGCATCACTGGCTGAGCCAGCATTTACTGTCTGTTCCTAGTTACCCCTTTAGAAGGTGATGGTGGTGAACAACCTTCTTGAACTGCTGCAGTGTATGGGCTGTCAGTAGATCCACAATGCTGCTAGAGAGGGAGATCCAGAATATGCTGTTCTGGCCATATCTGTGCCCAGGGAACTCTGGTTGGGATCTGTTGCCAGAGGAAGATTGGTGGGTAAACCTGAAAAGAAGGAACTGGAATTCTACCTGAGGAGATCTTAGGCTTTGAAAGAGGTGATAGCTGAGATTTGGATCATTTACACTGCGTGACTGCCTGCCAATTTGTGAGATTGAGCTTTGTTGTATCAGCTACTTAATATGTAATTTATAGATTAATTGGCCACAATATACCAGCTAATTTGTGTCATTTCTGCGTGTTTTGGTTAAATTAACAATGATCGTGTGAAATCTTGTCTTGTCTGTTTGATTAAAAGTGTCATCTAATAACAAAGTGATTTTGAAGTGTAATGATTGAGGTATTTGAGATTTGCAGCAGTTCAATTAGACACTGCCTCTGCAGGTGACTTCCGAGTGAGTGGCCCAGGCCATCCTGTGGTAGCCGTTGTGGGTGAAGATGCTGTTCTGGAATGTTACCTTGTGCCGAAGGTATTTGTCAACAACATGGTGGTGCGCTGGTTTAAATCAGGCATTCGGTTACCAGTTCACTCATACAGAAACGGGCAAGACAACACTGCTGCTCAACATGAGGATTACGAGAAAAGGACTGAACTGTTTAAAGATGAAGTGTCCAAAGGCAATGTTTCTCTTCGAATAAAGAACACAAGGGTGTTTGATGAGGGAAAATACCTGTGCACAGTTGATGACAAAACAACTTTTGAAGAAACTATGATTGAGCTAAAAGTCGGAGGTGAGTGAACACATCTACGACAAATCAGTATCATATCAAATTGATACTTCAGTCAAAATGCAAGTGCTTTTTTATGAAAGTAGTTATTTATCTAGTTAAAATATTTACATGTTGTACATTTCATAATGACAACACTTGCAGCACAGTAAAAAATCCGTAGGCTCTACTATTCCTGTAGCAGGGGAAGATGTACCTGCATGAAGCTGATACAGTAAAAGTTGACGTAGCCAAAAGAGTTTTTTTTTTACTGTTTTAATTTCAGAAGTATACTTTATTCATAAGTTATCTATGAGTAAATACAAGCAGTGCAAAACAGATCTGTACAGACTTTGCAGGAAGTATCGTGGAATTTTGACATTCCTCATTAGAGCTTCAATCCATTGCTACTCACAAAATGGCTGCAGCAAAATGGGTGAATTTGCCAAATCACCACAGCACTTCCTCCCTCCCAGCCTTCCCTTCTAACGTGGGAGTGAGAAGACGTTTCCCCAATTCCTACCACTTCATCCCCAAGATTGATATCCAAGGACTGTAATGACTGGCCAAATCTCTGTTCCATTATGAAAAGGACTCCTTCCCCCATGGTTAGGATGTCGCTAATTCCATACAGTGTAAATTTGTAGAAAGTCTTCCTATCTGTTTTTGTATTTCTCGCATATTTTTCTTGGACTCGAAATTTTACCTTTTTTTACAGTTATCCTTTGCTGATTTCTAAAATGTTCTTGACCTTCAGTCCTCCCGTGAATCTTTGGAACATTGTATGTGTTTACTTTCAATTTGACACTGCCCATAATTACCTTAGTTTGCTGCAGATGGTCTGCTTCAACTCAATCTGTATTCATTTCTTTATAAATGTGTTTAAGACTGTAGTTTTTCACTCACAATCTCAGTATGAAACACTATAATGTTATAATCACTCTTTGCTAGGGAATCCTTTACAATGGGATGTTAAACTAATTGTATCTCAGTCCACCCCCACTTCAATGGTACTCTCTTCCTGGGTGTTGTCGTCAGTTTCCTCATCCTCCCTAAAGCCCCTGCAAGAACCACCAAAGCTGTTGGATAGGTACATGGACTGAGGCTCCTCCCTCAATGTTACCTTCTGGATGTTTAAACTGCCTCATTCCTCCTTCCATCATTCTGTCTCTCACCATGGACCAAATCTGAAGTACCTGACTTATGAGGTATGACTGCCTCCTGAGACAGTGTCAAACTTACATTCTTCCTCCCTGATGCATTGCAGTGTTCGAAGCCTACGTTCCTTGAGCTGCAGACTCTTCCTGCAGATGTGGTTGCTGTGGATCACACTGATGTTCACCAACATCTGCATGCTACAGCTGCAATACAGCTGTCTTGCTATCTTCATCATGTTGTAATTAATTAACACTAACACATCACTGAATGGTATTAACATGTCAGGCTATAAATTTAATGCAGTGTTTCAGTTGCAATGGCCCTAATTTAAATGACTGCCCTAATTTTAGAATAAAAGGAACTGCCAACCAATCACCAACCTGCTGACCTAATTCATGCCTCCAGCTCTCAGCTCTTGGGTCTTACTGACATTTGCTGTCTGTCTCAGGCCACTTCTTGCCTTTTGTTCAAACATCAGAATGATGCCTTGTCCATCAGTGTGCGAAATTTGCTGATTTACCACATTTTCTAAGTGGAGTTCCCTGAAGCTGTATTCTAACAACTTTGGATGTGCATGAATCAAAGTCTCCTGCGTTCAATCTGGCCACAATTTCAAAGAGCTGAATCAGTTTCTGTTTACCTGGCCCAACCAGTCACTTGCTGACTGTGCAGCTGCCTGCAGCTCATGTGCCTCTGATTGTGAAGGAATCTGTAAATTAAGGATAAAGTTAACTTCAATGCCAAGTGCAAAACTTGACTCAGTTTTAGAAACAGATCAACATTTGAGACACTTTGAATTCCCTCAAATATCAGAGTTAGTGCACTGGAGAAGCAAGACTTGGTGAAAATGAACTTTGAGCTCCTCACAGCGCTTATGAAAGTCCGAATACACCACTTCAGTTGTAATGCCCTCATCAAGGTTCTCTTGTTGAATTATTTAATGAGTTAATAAAGTTAAATGCTGATTGCATTTACAGATACAGCTGGCCTGCCTTACTTGATCCATATTTATCTAAGTAACTGTAAATTTTCTCCCAGATTATCAGTTCTAAAAGCCTTCCTGCCACAAAAAATTAAATGGACTGTCCTATAAAATTCACACATTTATAAAAAGGTGTACAATATTTGCACATCTCCACTTCTCTGGAGCCACGACTACAGCTGAGCAGGACTGGATGATAATGGCAGAACCTCAGTAATGTTGGATGTATCCCATCTGGTCACAGTGATTTATCAGTTGAAGTTCAGCCAGCCTATTGAATAGTTTTCCTTTTATTTATTTTTAGCCCATTTATGTCTCAACTACCTCCCCTCTCTCTGGGACTTCATCAGGATCTTCTGCTTTGGCATAACACTCGGAAAATAACTCAGCCATGCCCGTTGTTTCCAGGCATAGATCCCTTTATTATAAAACTGCAGATGATGGAGATCTGAAACAAAGTCCTGATGAGGAGTCACCAGACTCAAAGCATTAACTCTGCTTTCTGTCTACAGATGCTACCATACCTGCTGAGTTTCACCAGCAATTTCTGTCTTTGTTATGGATCCCTTTGTGATCCCTTATCAGCCCAACCCCTCCTCTAAATATCTCTGAGACATTTGGATTCGCTTTTGTTTTAATTTTTGGATCAGTAAATAAAAATACATTTTGCGATGAAATTTAGTACACGTCGTATGAATCATGTCACGGGAATACTCAAGACTATATTATCATTCAATAACAGTAAACGAACATCACTTGTGGGTTAAAAATTGTTTGTGAAAAGTTTAAAAGAGTGTTTGTTGATTACTGTAGCACTGGGACGTGAGCACTGGATCCAGGTCGATGGTTACCGTAAAAATGGAATTCAGCTTCAATGTGAATCTAATGGATGGTTCCCACAGCCCCAGATATCATGGACTGGTGGAAATGGACAGAACCTAACAGCACAGTCTGAAATAAACTATCGACGTGACTCAAAAGGTCTTGTAAATGTCCAGAGCAGTGTAGCTGTAACAAAAGATTCAACAAACAACTTCAAGTGCCTCATACATAACCATCTATTGAAAGAAGAACAAAAAGCAGCAATCCAGATAGCAGGTCAGTAAATGATCAAATACAGCTTTATTTTCAAAATAAACACTGTTGTTCGTGAAATCCAGAAAAGCAAATTACATAGCAGTTGGAATTAAATGGTGCACTGGAGTTCGCTTTTGACTACAGTGTCACACTCTGAGGTGCCTCATTGCACTTACAATTTGAGTTTACATTTACAGTATACATTTGTATTTCATGTTAAACATTCTCTGGTGCAGACAGAAGTAGGCGATGGCCTGATTGTATTATTGCGAGGCTATTAATCCAGAAACCCAGCTCATGTTCTGGGGAACCGTGTTCGAATCCCATCACAGCAGATGGTGGAATTTGAATTCAATAACAAATTTTGAAAAAAGCCTGGAATTAAAAATCTACTGATCACCATGAAATCCTTGCCAGTTGGTGGGAAATTCCCATCTGGTCCACCAATGTCTTTCTGGGAAGGGAAATCTGCCATCCTCACCTGGTCTGGCCTACGTGTGACTCCAGATGTACAGCAATGTGGTTGGCTGTCACTTGCCCTCTGAAATGGCCGAGCAAGCCACTCAGTTATATCAATCGCTACAAAGTCTCAAAGAAATGAAACCGGACGGATCACCTGGCATCGACTGAGGCACCGGAAAAGACAATGGCAGAAACAGTCCTCTTGACCCTGCAAGGTCCTCCTCACTAACACCTGGGGGCGATTGCCAAAATTGGGAGAACTGCCTCACACACGAGTTAAGCAACAGCCCGATATAGTCATACTCACAGAATCATACCTTGCAGACAATGTCCCAGACACCACCATCACCATCCTTGGATATGACCTGTCCCACTGACAGGACAGAGGTAGTGGCACAGAGGTATACATCAGGAAAGTGTTGCTCTGGGAGTCCTTAATATTGACTTGGGGCCCCGTGAAGTCTCATGGCTTCCGGTTAAACATGAGCAAGGAAACGTCCTGCTGATTACCACGTACCGTCCTCCCTCAGCTGATGAATCAGTCCTCCTCCATGTTAAACAACACA
>NC_063366.1:21312943-21324164 GCF_021869965.1 Rhincodon typus | reverse complement strand
GCAGTCCTGCCACATCCAGTTGTGAATGGAGGTGGACAATTAAACAATTCACTGGAGGAGGAGGATCCACAAATATCTCCATCCTCAATGACGGAAGAGCCCAGCACATCAGTGCAAAAGATAAGGCTGAAGCTTTCACAGCAATCTTCAGCCAGAACTGCCATGTGGATGATCCATCTCAGCCTCCTCCAGTGGCCCCCAGCTTTAGAGATACCAGTCTTCAGCCAACTCGATTTACTTCACATGATATCAAGAAATGGTTGGAGACACTGGATACTGCAAAGGCTACAGACCCTGACAATATTCCAGCGATAGCACTGAAGACTTGTGCTCCAAAAGTTGCCACTCCCCTGGCCAAGCTGTTCCAGTACAGCTACAACACTGGTATCTACCCGACAATGTGGAAAATTACCCAAGTATGTCCTGTACACAAAAAGCAGGACAAATCCACCCCGGCCAATTACCGCCCCATCAGTCTAATCTCGATCGTCAGTAAAGTGATGGAAGGTGCCATCAACAACGCTATCAAGCAGCACCTACTCAGCAATAACCTGCTCAGTGACGCCCAGTTTGGGTTCCGCCAGGGCCACTCAGCTCCTGACCTCATTACAGCCTTGGTTCAAACATGGACAAAAGAGCTGAATTCCAGAGGTGAGGTGAGAGTGACAGCCCTTGACACCAAGGCGACATTCGACTGAGTATGGCATCAAGGAGCCCGAACGACACTGGAGTCAATGGGTATCAGGGGGCAAACTCTCTGGTGGTTGGAGTCATACCTGACACATAGGAAGATGGTTGTAGTCATTGGAGGTCAACCATCTCAGCTCTAGGACATCTCTGCAGGAGTTCCTCAGGGTAGTGTCCCAGGCCCAACCATCTTCAACTGCTTCATCAATGACCTTCCCACCATCACAAGGTCAGAAGTGGGGATGTCCGCCGATGATTGCACAATGTTCAGCACCATTTGTGACTCCTCAGATACTGAAGCAGTCCATTATCGAATGCAACAAGATCTGGACAATACTCAGGCTTGGGCTGACAAGTGGCAAGTGACATTCATGCCACACAAATGCCAGGCTATGACCATCACCAATAAGAGTCAATCTAACCACCATCCCTTGGCAATCAATAATGTTACCATCACTGAATCCCCCACTATCAACATCCTGGGGGTTATCATTGACCAGAAACTCAACTGGACTCACCACATAAACACCGTGGCTACAAGAGCAGGTCTGAGGCTCGGAATACTGCGGGAGTAACTCACCTCCTGACTCCTTAAAGCTTGTCCACTATCTGCAATTCACAAGTCAGGAGTGTGATGGAATAACCTCCATTTGCCCTGGATGGGTGTAGCCCCAACAACACTTCAGAAGCTTGACACCATTCAGGACAAAGCAACCCGCTTGATTGGCACCACATCCACAAGCATCTACTCCCTCTACCACCGACGCTCAGTAGCAGCAGTGTGTACTATCTACAAGAAAATTCCCCAAAGATCTTCAGACAGCACCTTCTAAACAAACGACCACTTCCATCCAGAAGGACAAGGGCAGCAGATATATGGGAACACCACTGCCTTCAAGTTCCAATCCAAGCCACATGCCATCCTGACTTGGAAATATATCGCCGTTCCTTCACTGCCATTGGGTCAAAATCCTGGAATTCCCACCCTGATAGCATTATGGGTCAACCCGTAGCAGGTGCACTGCAGTGGTTTAAGAAAGCAGCTCACCCCCACCTTCTCGAGGGCAACTGGGGACGGTTAATAAATGCTGGGCCCAGCCAGCGACGCCCACATCCCAGAAATGAGTAGAAAAAAAAGGCAACTTGAGGAATTTGACGTGGGATCCAGCCTCTTGTGGCACAATGGTAGTGTCCCTACCTCTGAGCCAGAAGGTCTGATTTCAAGTCCCACCTACTTGAGAGGTGTGTAATAACATCTTGGCAAAGGTTGATTTTTAAAAAGTCTTTAATGGAAGGGCCTTACTCTATGGTGTTTCTCCATTGAGCTTTACAAAGGATGTTCCAAGCTCCCAGTCCTGGACCTTGGAATGTGCAAATCCAAATTATATAGTTCTTGACAGCTCTTTGTCCTGAAAGATAGACAAATACAAGCAGATTACGAGTAATTTTCACCAGGTTAATAGTGCTCTAGGAGTAGATGATATTCATCTTGTCTGTTTGTCAATAAATTTCAAAAGGCACAAAAAACTATATGCTGTAAATTGATAATAGCACAAAGAGTGTGGCAAAATTCGAATAAGTCTGGCTTCTTGCATCAAAATGATAGTTGTCTTTAACTTGTTGTCTATCGATAACAGCCCTTTAACTGAGTGGCTTGTTCACCCATTTCAGCTGGTAGTTAAAAGTCAACAACATTGCTATAGGCTTGGAGTGACAAGTAGGCCAGGCCAGGTAAAAATGGCTGATTTCCCTCCTCTGAAGGACATTTGTGAAACAGATGGGTTTTTTCAATAATTGATGTTCGCTTCACAGTCACCATTACAGAGACTGGCTTCAAATTCCAGGTTTCATTTGTTGAATTTAAATTCCATCAACTGCTGTGCTGGGTTTGAACCTGTATCCCCAGACCATTATCTTGGACCCCAAGTGACATTTCCACTGCATCATGCACTGGGTCCAATAGCACTGCCCATTTTTGATCCACATGTTTAAAGAGGCCAGCTTTGGCCAGTTGAGTTAGCCGCACAGTGAGCAGTCTGTGCAAAAGCCGTGGTTGATGGGATCCAAGTGACTCAAGTGTAAGAGAGTAACGTGGGCAATTTTAACTGCCCACTTATTTGATTGAAACCTAAGTCTTCAGCTTGGGGACCATAAACTTGAAATTGTGCTAAAATCAGTCATTTGAAAAGGATGATTACTGTGGAAGAGGTCAGAAATTATAAGTATCTAATTAACTGCCATTTACTTTGCAGATGACTTCTTCCCATCTGTCTCAGGCTGGCTGGTGTTTTTATCTCTGATGCTCTGTCTTCTCATAATTACTTTAATCGCTGGGATCCTTTGGATTGTGAAACAACTCAGAAATATTAAAGGTACAGTCTCAGACTCAATGACAATGGAGGAGACAGATTCGGGACTTAAGAAAAATGTTAAAACTGAACCAGGGTCTTTTTGTTTCTGTTCTTTGTGTTGCACCGTAGTTGTGATAATTCAGTCATGAAAGTTTTGGTCTCAGTGGGAGGGGAGGAGATCGCTGTTTTAATGAAGCCAGCAGCATGTCTGAGAGAGCCCTTTGTTTTAATTTTTTTTCATCAAATATCATTGTTTTCAATTTTTTTTCAACATCTGCAAAAAAATACTTTTTGTTTAATTTTCTTCTACTTCCTCCCCAATCCTCTGTACAAAGAAGCCAATTTCATCATATAATACAACATGAACTGCAGCACAGTCTAACTCCTTAACACCTAAATAGAGCTGGATGTGTGTTACACTGAAGAAGTGCTAATCTCGGTTTGTTTCAAATAGAAATGAATGCTATTAATTCGTATTTGTAGTAAGTGAAAGTATGTCAGTTGAATTAAAACACGTTTATTTTTAATTCCAATTTATATTTAATGGATTTCTTTCAGAACTGCGGCATGACAAGACAATTGAACAATATGGTAAGAAATGATGAAATATTTGTAATACAGCCAAGGGCTTAGGTATTTTGACGTGCAGATGGCACATCTAAACTGCTAAATAATGCCTGTTAAACTGTCTTTCTGAAAATTACTTTGTGTACAATTTACCATATAAGCAATACCCTTGCAAAATTTGCCATGTTTGAGATAAATGTTGCTGAGATTCGAGCTGATGTTTTTACAGGCTAAAATCCAGCTTGATAGATCATTGTTTGCTTTTTCCTTTTATTTACTGATGTGGTCATTCACTGAAACATAAGGATGCAATACTGAAGATTTGGTTCCAATGATAAAAGAAAGTATTATACAAGGGACGGTAACATAGAATAAAGCAATGTGTTTACATTTAACACAGTTTGAAAGTTTTAGAAATGCACAATTAAGAATCCAACCCTCTTGATCCCAATAGCATCATTTTACTGTCTTAGACGCCACAAAGAATCCTTTCTGGATCACATCTATAGGCTTGACTTAATGTTTTCTTTCAACTCCTGGTCTTTGGTAGCTGTTCCTTGATTAGTAACACAACTGAGCTCAAACACTCTCAGCTTCACATTTCACCTTCCTGGTTCTAAACAAATAATTCTGGTCTGGATCTTTCACACGAAAACCCTGACACCTTGAGGTAATCTATTTCCTATCCTCTCTAAATATCTCCTTTCTTATGAGAAATATTTCATAGATTTAACCTGGATTCTACCAGGGTATCTGCCAAGTGCCAACAGTACAAATTACATAAGTAGATAAAGGGATGGTGTCCTGCAAAATGCATACAGAGAGTTAGGTAAGAAGTTAAAAAGCAGGACCTCAAGGGCAGTGATTTCTGGTTTACTCCCAGTGCCACGCGCCAGTGAGGATAGAAATAGAAAGATCGGCAGATGAATGCGTGGCTGAGGAGCTGGTGTAGGGGCAGGGTTTTCAGATCTCTTCTGGGTTAGAGGTGACCTGCACAAGAGAGATGGGTTACACTTGTACCGGAGAGTGGCCACTATCCTCGCGGGGAGATTTACTCCTGTTACCCAGGAGGGTTTAAACTAGTTTGGCACGGGTTTGGGACTCTGAATAAGAGAGGGGCCATTGAGAAATCAGGGGAAAATACATTAACCATTGAGAGCAAGTTTACTATTCAGGATAGCCAGGGACACTGTAAAGGGAGGGAAAGGCTTCTAGTTTAAAGTGCATTTATTTCAATGCATGAGGCCTGACTGGTAAGGCAGATGGGCTCAGAGGATGGATTGGCTCTGGGGTCTGGGATATTACAGCCAGAACAGAAACAGGGCTGAGAGAAGGGCAGGACTCTCTCCTCAATGTTCCAGGATACAAAAGCTACAGGTGTGACAGAAGTCCAAGTAAGTAAGGAAGGAGAGCTGCCATTTGATAAGGGAGGACATAACAACAGTGCTTAGAGAAGATATCTAAATGGGACATCAAATGAGGCCATATGGTTAGAACTTAGAAACAAGAAGGGGATGTCACTCTGTTGGGACTGTGTAATAGACCCCCAAACAGCCAGCGACTACTAGAGGAGCAGATATGTAGAGAGATTGCAGATACCTGTAGGAATAATAGATTAGTATAAGTTGGAGATATTAATTTCCCCTGTATTGACTTGACCACCCAGAGTGTAAAAGGCCCGGACGGGGTGGAATTTGTCAAATGTGTCCAAGAAAGTTTGGTAAGTGAATACGAAACTCAGGAGGGTGCAACCCTGGACCTTCTCTTCGGAACGGGGTCAGGCAAGTGAATGAAGTGTTAGTCGGAGAGCACTTTGGGTGCAGTGACCATAACTCTCTCAGTTTTAACATAGTAATGGAAAAAGATAGGACAGAGTCCACAGGTTAAGGTGCTAAACTGGAGCATGGCCATTTTTGTGGCCTTTTGCAGGATCTAGCAGAAGTTGATTGGGTGAGTCTGTTTGAAGGAAAAGGAATGAGTGGCAAATGGGAGGCTTTTAAAACTGTAATATCAAGAGTCCAGGAACAATATATTCCTGTTAGGGTGAAGGGAAAAGCTGGCAGGTTTGGGGATCCATGGTGAAGAGGGATATTGAGGCTCTGGTCAGGAAATGGAAGGCATACATTCCATTTTAAGCTATCAGGCTCAGGTGAATCCCTATATGACTATAAAAAGTGTAGGAGCACACTTAAGAGGGAAATCAGAAGAGCAAAAAGAGGGTATGAGATGGATCTGGCAGATATGGGGACACAATGGCCCAGTAGTATTGTCACTAGACTGTTAACCCAGAGACCCAGATAATGTTCTGGGGACCTGGGTTCAAATCCTGCCACGGCAGGTGGTGGAATTTGAATTCAATAAATATCTGGAACTAAGAGTCTAATGATGACCACGAATCATTGCTGATTGTCAGGAAAAACCCATCTGGTTCACTCATGCTCTTTAGGGAAGGAAACTGCCATCCTTACCTGATCTGGCCTACATGTGACTCTAGACCCACACCAATGTGATTGGCTCTTAACTGCCCTCTGGGCAATTAGGGAAGGGCAATAAATGCTGGCCTGGCCAGTGACGCCCTCATCCCGTGAATGAATAAAGGAGCTAAGGTTTAAGATAATCCCAAGAGGTTCTATAGCTATATGAAGAGTAAAAGGGTGGCAAGGGAGAGAATAGGTCCCCTTAAAGATCGGCATGGCCGTCTATGTGTGGAGCCACAGGAGATGGGGGAGATTTGTAATGAATATTCCCCATCCCTGAGAAAAAGACTTTATGCATTCATCCTATCTGTGCCCCTCAATACAGTAAACACTGAGGAGAGAATCATGGATGTTAAGGGAATAAGGGAAACAAGTGGGGATGTTTTGGACCACATATATATGATCAGAGAGGAGGTGTTTGCAGCCTTAAAGCGCATTAAGTTGGATAAATCCCCTGGGCCTGATCAAGTCCATCCTTGGACATTGTGGGAGGCTAGGGAAGAAATTGCAGAGGCCCTTGCAGAGATTTTTGCTTCATCTTTAGCCGTTGGTGAAGTTCCGGAAGACTGGAGGGTGGCTAATGTTGTTCTACTGTTAAAGAAAACAAGCAAAGACAGTCCAGGGAACTACAGGACAGTGAAGCTGACATCAGTGGTAGGCAAGTTATTAGTGAGGATACTGAGAGACAGGATCAACCAACATTTGGATAGTCACGGTCTGATTAGGGATAGTCAGCATGGATTTATGCCCGAGGAGCCATATCTGACAAATCTTTCAGAGTTTTTCAAAGAGGTAACCAAGAGGATAGATGATGGTAGGATAGTGGATGTTGTCTATATGGATTTTGGTAAGGCCTTTAACAAGGTCCCACATGGCAGGCTAGTCATGAAAGTTAGGTCGCATGGGATCCTGGGAAAGCTAGCTAATTGGATTGAAAATTGACTCAATGGTAGGAAGCAAAGGGTGATAGTTGCAGGTTGTTTCTCAGACTGGAGGCCTGTGACTAGTGGTGTGCCACAGGGATCAGTACTGGGACCTTTGTTATTTGTTATTTACATAAATGATCTGGATGTGAATGTACAAGACATGACTAGTAAATTTGCTGATGTTACAAAATTAGGAGGTATCGTTGATAGTGAAGAAGGTTATGAAAAATTACAGAGGGATCTTGATGAGACAGAGAAGTGGGCTGAGGATTGATAAATGCAATTCAACACAAGTAAGTGTGAGGTGTTGCACTTTGGAAAGTCAAGCCAAGGTAAGACTGAAACAGTAAATCGTAAGGTCCTGAGGAGTGTTATTGAACGGAGGGACCTAGGAGTACAAGTACATAGTTTACTGAAAGTGGCGTCACAGGTAGACAGGGTAGTGAAGAAGGCATTTAACATGCTGGCCTTCATCAGTCAAGGCATTGAGTATGGGAATTGGGACGTTATGTAACAGTTGTGTAAGTCATTGGTAAGGCTGCACTTGGGAGTATTGTATACAGTTTTGGTCATCCTGTTATAGGAAAGACGTAGTTAAACTGGAAAGTGTGCAAGGAAGATTTACAAGGATGTTGCCAGGATTAGTAGGCCTGAGTTTTAGGGAGAGTTTGGCCAGGATAGGACTTATTCTCCTATGTTCTATGGAATAGTGGGGTGACCTTATTGAGGTGTATAAAATCATGAGGGGCATAGGTAGGATGAATGCATGTAGTCATTTTGCCGAGAGATGGGGAATTGAAAACTAGAGGGCATAGATTTATGGTGAGAGAGGAAAGATTTAAGAAGGACCTGAGGTGCAACTTCTTCACACATAGTGTTCTGTATGTGGAATGGGCTGCTAGAGAAAGTGATTGAGGCAGGTACAATAGCAACATTTAAAAAAAGACATTTGGATAGGTACATGGATGGGAAAGTTTTAGAGGAATATGGACCAAATGCGGGCAATTGGAACTAGCTGAGCGGGCACCATGGTCAGCATGGCCCAGTTTGGGCTGAAGGGCCTGTATCCACGCTGTATTACTCAATGACTCTGTTACTGATTGTTACAACTGAGAGGCTTGCGAGCCATTTCACATGGCAGTTAAGTGTTGGTGACATTGCTGTTGGTCTGGAGCTGCTTGTAGGTCAGACTGGATAAGGACAGCAGAATTTCCTCTTTAAAGGAAGTTAGTGAAACAGATGTTTTTTGCAAGAATTGCTTCATGCCATCATGAGGTTTTTAATTCCAGACATTTAAATATCAACTTCTACCATGTGCTGTGCTAGGGTTTGAAATGTATTACTTGGATCTCAGGATTACTAGTCGAGCAACGATACCATATCACCATTACCTACCCCATTTAGAACCTAAATCCTGTGGTGAGGTCCTCAATCTGTGGTGAATCAATGAAAGGCAAAATAATAAAACCAGCGTGCCCTGTGTGACTGAAATAAAATGAAGAACTGTGGATAACTGGAAGTCTGGAGAAACTGATCAGATCAGGCAGCAGCTGTGGAGAGAGAAAGTTAACATTTCGAGGCAGTTACAATTTGTAAGATGTGAAAGTAGCTGGGAAATGGTAGGCTTGAATATTTTAGTCAAAATGGAAATGCTCGGAGAGAGAGGAGCCGAATTTTCCTTTGTTTCTGTTTGTGCTGTGACTTGTATCCAGTAAAAACTGACGTCCTGTGATTGAATAACCAGGTAAGGTTTATTCTCTCAGGCCAGACATGAAGAAAAGACCACATGAACAAGACATGACGGAGCTACCCAGGGAAATGTAGCATCCGTAGTGTAATCAGTGTTATTATTGTAAGAGAAACTGTCTCATGAATAAACGTTTAGAAGATATATAGTAACACTGATGTATATTCACCTGAACAAAAGTAAGGGTTACATTAAGAATGACATTGTTATACAGCATCATGAATGACATAAGGATGTTTCAAAACACTTGAGAAACAAGATGTTTCTGAGGTGCATTCATTGTTGCAATGTGAGAAATTCTGCAGCCCATCTGTCTACAGCAGTGTCCCACAAACAGTGTGTGATGCGATGTGTGAGCTGTGATGTTGGCTGAGGAATAATGTTGACTAGGGACAATCCCACGGATCTTCAGAGTAGTCCCACGGGATGTTTTATGTCCAACTGAGGAGGCAGACAAGGCTCGATTTAACATCTCACCTGAAAGATGACACCTCTGACTGTGCAGCACTCCCTCAGCACTGCACTGGGAGGGTCAGCTTGGATGACATGCTGAGGTGTTTGGAGGAGAATCTACAGCCTCCTGCCTCAGAGGTGAGAGAGATACAACGGAATCAAGGCGAACATCTGTTTGGGTAAAATGTCAACACTCGGACCACTTCACATATGGAGAACCTTTGTTTGAATTCACTGTGGGACATGGGCATCACTGGCTGGGTCAGCATTTATTGCTAACCCTAGTAGCCCTTGAGAAGGCGGTGATGAAGTGCCTTCTTAAACCGCTGTAGGTATCGTGGTATCACATTGGTATCACATTTGTTGGGTATCATATTGATGTACCTACCAATAATTTAATGTTTGTGACAACCAAATCAATGAAGTGTATTAACAGCTTGATTTCTTTTTTAGATCCGTGGAAATCTGTCAGTAATTCAGGTATGATATACTCTTTGACTTGAAAGATTGATGCTAATGTGGATCAGTGAGGACAGAGCTGATAGTGACTGAGATTTGGTGCAAGTTAAAACACAGCAGCAAACTTCTCGATGACCTTACGTTTATAGAAGGTAAAATCTGGGAGAGCAGCCTGCAGTGCATTATGGGAGTCAAGATTGGAGCAGGACTTCCCAAACTGTGGGAAACCCCCACTGGGGTCACAGAAACACCAGATGGGGTTGTATGCTCCCCACCCCTTTGAGTCCGTGCCCCACACAGGCATCAAGATCCAGGTGGTATCTGGCCCTCCCCTTGCCCTGTTCATCTCACTGTTCACCTCGAGATGGAGTGGAGGAAGCAATGGAACGGGAGGGTGCGGTGGGGAGGCTTTCTAAAGGTTTTATTATTTAGGCCATGAATCCTGAATAAGAAGCCACAGGCCCCATCCAGTTGACTCAGACTGGGCTGGAAGGAACGGTGTTCCAGGATTTTAACGCAGTGACAGTAAAGGAACAGCGACATGGTTCCAAATCAGCATGGTGCGTGGTATGGCATGGTGTTTCAGTGAGTCTGTTATACCTGTATTTCTCGGTGAGACAGGTTGTAGCCTTGGAGGGAGCTAACAGAGAACACTGATGGTGCAGTGAGTTACCGTAATGCATCTTATAGATGGGACACACTGCTGCCATTGTACATCGGTGCTGGCTGAACTGAGTGTTTAAGGTGGTGGATGGAGTTCTGAACGGTCAGGTCGATTAGTCTGCAAAGGGTCAAGTTTTAGTAGTGTTGTTGTAGCAGGACATCTCCAGGCAATTGGCAAGTATTTTATCACATTCCTAATTTGTAGGTGTTTGACTGACTTTGGGCAGTCAGGAGCTGAGTCACTGCCTGCAGATTTCCCTGTTCTTATAGTCACAGTATTTATGTCATTGGTCTGGTTAAGTTTCTGGCGAATGGTCAACTCCCAAGATGTTGTTGGTTGGCAATCAGTGATGGCGGGAATGTTGAATGTCAGTGCAGCTGGTTAAATGCCCACTTCTCAGAGATGGTCATTGCCTGGCACTTGTGTGGTAGGGGCATTACTGATTATACAAACTGACCTGTCTCAGCTTTCTCTGTGTCCTCACACGGGAGTAGGATGGAACATGTCACTGCTGCTATTGATGTGAAACTTTGAAATGGTTTTGAAAAAGACTAACGACCGGAATGAGGAAATTCTTCCCTTACCACGCAGACTGTAGATTAACTTTCCCAACGTTTTGAGGCTAATGCCTTCCAATTCGCAGCCAGCAGTTAAAAATTCACATTCCATTTGCTTCTGTGGAATTATGTACATGCTGATTTCCCCAGTTTTACTCGTTTCTTATTTCTGATTTCAGATTGGAAGAATATTTCTAAGTTCAAAGGTAAGGTCCTCATGCTATCACAATGAGTATTTATGGAAGAGTAATTACAAGGGATTTTATCCCTTGGTCACCTTCTCTTGTCACTCTCCAGTAACAATGTGCATCCTTCAGGGTAACTTTCTGGGTT
>NC_063366.1:21312077-21312843 GCF_021869965.1 Rhincodon typus | reverse complement strand
TCCTCCCTCAGCTGATGAATCAGTCCTCCTCCATGTTAAACAACACATAGAGGAAGCACTGAGGGTGGCAAGGGCACAAAATGTACTCTGGGTGGGGGATTTCAGTGTCCACCACCAAGAGTGGCTTGGCAGCAGGACTACTGATCGAGCTGGTCGGGTCCTAAAGGACTTAGCTGCTAGACTGGGTCTGCGGCAGGTGGTGAGGGAACCAACAAGAGCGAGAAACATACTTGACCTCATCCTTACTCATTTGCCAGCTGCAGTTGCATCTGTCCATGACAGTATCAGTAAGAGTGACCATCGCACAGTCCTTGTGGAGACAAAGTCCCACCTTCACATTGAGAATAACTTACATCGTGTTGTGTGGCACTATCACCGTACTAAATGGGACAGACTTCGCACAGCTCTAGCAACTCAAGACTGGGCATCCACGAGCCGCTGTGGGCCATCAACAGCAGCAGAATTGTACTCCAGCACAATCTGTAACCTCATGGCCCGGCATATCCCCCACTCAACCATTACCGTTAAGCCAGGGGCTCAACCCTGGTTCAATGGAGAGTGCAGGAGGACATGCCAGGAGTAGCACCAGGCATACCTGAAGATGAGATATCAACCTGGTGAAGCCACCAAACAGGACTACTTGCACACCAAACTGTGAAAGCAGCAAGTGATAGACAGAGCTAAGCGATCCCACAACCAACAGATCAGATTTAAGCTCTGCAGTCCTGCCACATCCAGTTGTGAATGGAGGTGGACAATTAAACAA
>NC_063366.1:21306345-21312067 GCF_021869965.1 Rhincodon typus | reverse complement strand
CAGCATGGATGCAGTTTCCAATCTGCATGACAATTGGGCGACTCACAGGCCAGCAATGTGAACTCAGAAAACAAGCTCTGAAGTTTGAAGATTTCTTTATTTTTAATGGGTATAATTAATATAGTTCAGCGTCTGCCACCTTCATCCTTTCCATCCTGTGACTCCTGGTCTGTTCCTGATCTAATTCAGCCTGAGGACATTGCACCAGTTCCTTGGGATATGGTCCAAGGTCCAATCATCTTTAGCTGCATTTTAATTTATTTTTGGAATGTGTACATTTATTTTCCATCCTTTATTGCCCTTGAGGACGTACTGTTGAGCAGCCTCCTATAACAAGTGGAGATCACATGGTGTTGATGCACCCACAAAGCTGTCAGGGATGGATTTCCAGAATTTTAAGCCAACAATAGTGAAGGAACAGCAGTATAGTTCCAATTGAGGATGGTGTGTGAGTGTGAGGAGGGGCCTTGTAGCTGTTGGGTGGTGATGATCCCATGCATCTGCTTCCATTGTCTTCCAAGGTGGTGGGGGTCAGAGGTTTATCAGGAAATTGAATGGACACATAATGCGAGTAAAGCTGCAAGGATTGGGGATTAAAATGGGGGAATAGAACTGACTGAATTGTTTTGTAGAGAGCTGGGATCGACATGAAGGCTAAATCACCACTGTCTGTGCCATAGTGACTCTTATAAGCTGGTGTAGGAGAAAGCTGAGTGAGTGCATGCAGTGTACCTTGTGTATGGTACATACTGCGACCAGTATGCAGACAGCAGTGTGAACCAGAGGGGGCTTATCGTCACAGGCCCAGTGACCTGAAAATGTCAGAGCAGTAAAGGTTTCAAAGTCTGTGTCTCTGTAGGAAGGCGGTCACTGTGCCATGCACCATGATGAATGAGGAATCGATCTCAATGGGAAGTGGTGGGATCCCAGTATCAATGATTTGATTTGATTTATTATTGTCACAGGTACTGAGATACAGTGCAAAGTATTGCTTTGCAAGCTATCCAGACAAATTATAACGTACCTAAGTACATCAGGAGAATAGAACAAAATGACGAATACAATGTTACAGCTGCAGAGAAAGATCAACTCGAATATATGATAGGTCTGTTCATTATGTGGTTTCAAAGTGTTGTATCTTCTGCCCAATGGAAGAGGGTGGAAGAGAATGGTACTCAATTTCCACAGTTCAGGATCATGCCATGGATTTTTCAGGTGTCTCTGGACTCTCCCATTCTGTGGCTCCTCACTGAGTTAAGAAGAACACCAATGCTATGTTGAAGAGGGCCAGCCAGTACCTATGGATTTCCAACCTGAATGATCAATGTGAGAGGTTTATAGGAATCGGGTTCATTGCTGGATTCTCCTATGTGTCGGAGATCCTTGATTGCACGTTGGTCTTACCCAACAGGAAAGGCTTTCACTCAATGTACAGCTGTTCTGAAACTATTGGTAAAAGTTTCTTCAGGTCTCAGTAAGGAGCTTTGTCACAATACCTGCACTCTCAGGCACTCCTGACCTTCTCAGGCCCCACTTGTGTCTTCAAGATGAATACTGGCTGGCAAGGGCTACCTGATTGAAGACACAGTTCCTCCTATTTCTATCGAATCTATCCCAGATGATATTGAGCTTCTTGAGTATCCATCAGACTCCTGAATGCTTCTTCATCGATGATTTGGAGTGTCAGGACATGAGATACTGACCTCAGGATTACTAACCTTTGACCTGGAGTTGTAGCTACAGTATTTATTTGACTGGTCCATTTGTGGCTAGTGGTCACCTGCATAAAGCTGATGGTTTTTCAGTAATGGCAATGCTGTTGAATGTCAAGAGGAAATATGTCGGCAATTGCTTGATACTTCTATATCATGAAAATAACTTGTTCGTTCAAGCCTGGATGTTGTCCAGGTCGGTTGCATATGGATACAGACTGCTTCAGTATCTGAGGAGTGGTGAATGGTGCTGAATGTTGTACCCCATGCAGCTAAAGTTGGTTGGGCCGAGGAAGAGGTGTTTCATCACATCTCTGAGCAGATTGATTAGGAAGTATCTTCCCTGAGGAGCTGCTGTAGTGATGTCTCTTGCTGAGATTATTGATATCCAGCAACCACAACCATCTTCCTTTGGACTAGAAATGACTCCAAACGATGAACAATCCTGCCCTTTTGATTCGAAATGGCTTCCATTTTACAAGGATTCGTTGGTGCCACACTTTGTCAAATACACCCTTGATCTCAGGTACAGTTGCACTCACCTTGCCTCTGCATTTCAGCTTTTTGTCCATGTTTGGAGAAAACCTGCATTAAAGTCTGGAGCTGAGCCATCCGAACAGACTGAAACTGAGCATCAGTGAGCAGGCTATTGCTAAATTCTTCCCCCTTGTTAGCGCAGTCAAAAATATCTTCACTCACTGCAGAGCTTCGAGATTAGACTGATCGTGCTGTATTTGGTGGAATTGGAAGCTGAATCAGGGCTGGTCTTCTGTCTTGATGGTAAGGTCATGAGATTAAAAAGTGAGGGTGTGTGATTCTACTGCTCACAGACCGTTGTACCTCAAAGATGTTTGGATTTCAAGATCAATTTTTTTCTAACAACAAAATGAGGCAAAAACATTTGAAAATACTTTGCAGATGAGTTAACATCTGTGGTAAAGGGAAGATAAAGCTTGAGGCTCTAGCACAGTGACTTTTCATCAAAACATTTTGCATTCTATTAGTTTTACCAGAACTGACCATTTTATATTTCTATAACTCCACTGCCACTAAAACTCTAATTTTCATCAATTTGAACTTTGCTTTCTCCAGGCCTCTCAAATTAAATTTTAGAGGCAGCCTTTATCCATCACAACCTTCCCTGTGGCAATCTCTCCTCAAATCTGTTTCTGTACTTCTGCTATCCCTTTAAAAGACGTCCTGTTGAAATCCTGTTTTTCCCTGTTTGCTTCCTCTCTGTGAAGTGCTTTCAGGCATCTATGTATCAGCCAGGAGTGATACAGATTGCAAGATTTTCTTCTCCTGAACGTGATTTTTGTTCCAATAACCTTAGCTTCATTTTGGATTTCAGTCATTATTGTTGATTGATTTAACTGAGCCTCACTGAATTTTCCCTTTGTATTTCCAGTCTCTGTAAATCTGGATACAGAAACAGCAAACCCAAAGCTTGTGGTATCTAAAGATCGGAAGAACGTGAGATTGACCCAGACAGCATTGAGTGTCGACGACAATGAAGAGAGGTTTACAGTTTCAGAATCAGTGCTGGGATCAGAGGAATTTACTTACGGCTCACACTACTGGGAGGTGGTGGTGGTGGGGAATCAGCAGTGGACTATGGGAGTAGCCACACTGTCTGTAGAGAGGAAGAAAGAAATCCAATTGAAACCAGAGAATGGGCTGTGGACGATTGGTAGGGCTGGGGATAAATTTCAGGCAAACTCTGAAAATACAATCGATATCCAAGCTGGTGAGACTCCCGTCAAAATTGGTGTTTATCTCAGTTATGAGTCTGGGACTGTTTCAATTTACAGTGCAGATACAAAGATTTACCTGTACACTTTCACTGGATGTGCATTCACAGAGAAACTGTATCCTTTCTTCAGTACAACAGACTGTAACACATGGCTGAGAATCTGCCCAGTTTAGCATTGTTTCTGTGAAAAGTTTCTGACCTGACGGTTTCTACAAAATATTTTACAGTTTAACAGGAAAAAAGGGACCAAGAATCATCCCATTTTACAAAACACTGTCTGATTGTCTGAGCTTTTAAGTAATGTAATATGTGTTTGGAGCTTTTAAGTAATGTAATATGTTTTTGGAGCTTTTAAGTAATGTAATATGTGTTTGATCAGATTCACAGTGAGGAGGTGGTTTCCCTCCATGTAAACCACTGATAGGCTGGGGATTGTCACACTTTGGTAACTGATGGGTTTCCCATCCGCCTGCTACCAAGGGACCTGATGGCCGAGTGGTTTTATTGTTAGACTATGAATCCAGAGACCCAGATAATGTTCAATTTTTTTCTAAAATGTCTGGAATTAAGAGTCTAATAATGACCATAAATCCATTGTCAATTGTTGCAAAAACCCATCTGGTTCACTAATGTCCTTTCGGGAGGGAAACTGCCATCCTGACCTGGTCTGGCCTACATGTGACTCCAGACCCACAGCAATGTGGTTGACTCTTAACTGCCCTCTGGGCAATTAGAGATGGGCAATAAATGCTACCCTAGCCAACAGTGCCCTCATCCCATGAATTAATAAATAAAATAAAAAGATTATTCTGGCATCCGTGTTACCAGAGACTTCACTGTTTCAACTGAGTCTTAGGATTGGTTTGCAGGTAGTTAATGTGGCTTGTCTCTCAGTCTGGAATCAGATGAGGGTCAACGTGACAATATACTTCAAAAGTAAATGAGCTGGATTTTCAGGGAATAGAATGAGTACCTGATGTGGGAAGCAATGTCATACTTAACAAAATGATTTAAAATGATTTTGAGACAAAATAGAAACTGCTGGTAAAGCTCAGCAGGTCTGGCAGTATCTGTGGAAAGAAATCAGAGTTAACGTTTCAGGTCGAGTGACTGTTTTCCTTCAGGGTGCAGTCAGTATGTAGCTAATGGTTCATGTGTTTTACTATACAGCTTTTATTCTTTGGAGTTAGGTTTATGTATACAAAATGGATAAATGTAAAACAAAAAGCATCTTCAATTCCATTACACCTGAAAGGTTAGGGCAATGTTTCTTTAAGAGGTTAACATCTCGAAATGTATGATCATGAAAGCAGGTAGAATTGCTTGGCTGGAGAGGCAGAGCTGTAGTGGTGAAGCTGCTTGCAAAGAAATACAGTTGAGGGAGATGTTTTTATCTGTAATTTAGAGCTAAATTATAATAAAAGTTTTACTGAAATCTGATCCAAGAAGAAATTGTAAAGGAAGGATACTCAGAGATCAGTGTGACTATAGCCCAGAACAGGTTACATCATTATGGTCCTGGGGAGAGCTTAAGGAGATTCTCTGGTTTAAATTTCTGTTTGCTGGGGGAAGTGGTTAGTTGTAGTTTTCGAACTGGGAGTGTTGAAGCAAAGAAATGGCTCCAAGCAACACAAGTACCGTCATTAGCAGTCCGTAGGTAGTTCGGTCCCAGAGAGTATGGCTCCAAACCTTTTGAAAAGGGGTTAAAAGACAGAAGCCCAGTGCAGCTGAGTGTGGGATGAAGGAAGTTCACAAAAAGTATTTGCTTCCGAGGCTGGATCTTGAAGAGTGAAGATTTGGACTCCCTTGTGAAGGAAACAAAATTTGAATGAGATTTTGTGACACAGGGTGGTCACTAATATCTGGATGGGTTCCTGAGAAATCTACAGACCTTGTCGTGGTTGTGTCTGCCATTCACAGTGCAGAATGTGGGGGAGCCAACCACAATTTGTTTGTTAACTCAGCGTTGCCAAGTTAATTCTGAATGTTAAAGTATGAGTTTTTTTAAAAAGAGATACATAACCAACTCCTTGTCCTGTTTTCCAGTTAATACTGCCTAAACTGATGCTTATTTCCATGTTCTGCTACTTTTGTTCAACTATATGAAGTATTTTGTTTTTACTTGCACAGTATGAATTGTATAATTGAATATTATGACTGTGATGGGGCAATGTGCACGAATAATCAAGCTCCACGACTCCTCCAGTGGCATCATTTGTATAAATGGAAAATACCCAATTGCTCCTCTTTTGTACTT
>NC_063366.1:21291163-21305845 GCF_021869965.1 Rhincodon typus | reverse complement strand
CAGTGACCCAGTTCCCATCAGTGGGTGGGAATCAGAAAGCTGTCCCAACCAGGCAGGGCTGCCCTCTCTCCCTTGTCCTCCATGTGTGTTGTATTGGACCTTTTCCTCAATCCCATCACCCAGGATGGGGGAGTGTGAGGGGGGATGGTCTCAGGCTGTGGAGGCACTGAGGTGAAAATCTCCCTGCACATAGACACCATCACTGTCTCCAGCTTGGATTCACTGTCAGTGTAAAGACTGGTTTATATCTCTGACCAGTTCAAACTGGCCTCAGGAACCGACATAAATCAAAGTAAGAGTGAGGGCCATGTTCTTTGGAAACTGGCTTGAGAGGTCCTTGTCCCCTTCACTGTCAGGGGAGACATCTTGAAGATGCAGGGAATTTTGTTCCGAGAGACCGGGGTATGTGCTAAAACTGAGAATGAGTCGCTCTTGTCAAAGTGAAACAGAGCGTGTAAAAGGAACACTCCCTCTCGGTTATGGGTAAGAAGCTGGTCATTATGTGTGGTGTGTTCTCAGTGTTCCTGCCCTTACAGCAGCTCTGGGATGCTCCTCACTCCCACATCACCGCAGTCACCCAGGCTCTCTTCCTTCTTACTGGGAGGACACAGACGTGCTGTGTTCACTGGGATATGATGTACAAACCTCTTGAAGGGGGAGCAATGGACCCAACATCTTCTATTCATGCTAATGTACGACCTCCAACATGGACTCTTAACTTGTTAAATAGCCTTTTGTATATTACCTCATCAAATGCCTCCTGGAAATCCAAATATATTATATATTACATCCCCTTTATCTATCCTGCCTGTTACCTCTTCAAAGAATTCCTGTACATTTGTCAGGCATGATCCCTGCTTGATGAAGCCGTGCTGATTCTGATTGGTCACACTGTGTATTTCTAAATACTCTGATTTACGTCCTTTATAATAGACTCTAAGTTTTCCCAAAAGCAAATGTTCAGTTAACTGATCTATAATATGTTTTTTTGCTCTCTGCCTTTTTTGAACAAAAACGTTCTTTGACAGTTTTCCAACTCTCTGTACATCTTCAGAATTAAAGAATTCCTGGAAGATGTGCATCCTCTATCGTTGTGACTTCTTTTAATATCCTAAGATGCATCCTATCACATCCATGGTACTTATCAGCCTTTCGTGCCATGAGTTTCCTCTCATGATATTTACTGTATTTATTTCTTCTCTTCCTTTTACTCCTTGAATATTTAGTCACTTTGGATGCTAATAATGTCTTCCACTGTGAAGACTGATGGAAAGTTTTTCTTCAGCTTGTCTGCTATTTCCTCGTTCTTCAATTTTTTGTCCCCATCCTCATTCTCTAAGGGCCCGATGTTTGCTTTGGCCTATCCCCTCTGTTTTATATATTTAGAGAAGCTTTTGCTCTCCATCATGGTATGACTTTCAATTTCACCATGAAAGTTTTATTTTCTCCCTCTTTATTTTTTATCAACCATTTTTAGTTGGACTTCAAAACTTTTCCAATCATCTGGCCTGATGTTTGCTGCATTGTATGTATTTTCTTTGATTTGATCTTGAACTTCTCTTTCCTAGAATCCTTTCTGATTGATTGATTGGTTTATTTTTACATGTACCTGAGTGCAGTGAAAAGTTTTGTTTACAAGCAGTACAGGTAGATCATAGTAAACAAGGACATATCGATCACAGAGTGACAAAAAGAACTTAGACAGAGGCCCACAGGTTACGTCGCACAGGGCCCTTTGATGATGTTGGTAGCCTTTCTGCAGCAGCGAGCCGTGTAAATGGAGCCCATGGATGGAAGGTTGGCTTCCGTGATGGTCTGGGCTGTGCACACCACCTTCTGTAGTTTCTTATAGTCCTGGGCAGAGCGGTTGCCATTACAGACCATTATGCACCCAGGCTTTCAATGGTACATCTGCAAAAGTTGGTGATAGACCTTATGGACATGCCAAATTTCCTGACCCACCTGAGGAAGAAGAGGCGTTGTTGTGCCTTTTTGTCCGTGGCATCTAAATGGGGAGCCCTGCACAGGTCATCGGTTGATAGAATCCCGAGAGTGTGGAAACAGGCCCTTTGGCCCAACAAGTCCACACCGACCTTCAGGGCATCCCACCCAGAGCTATCCCCCTATAACCCACCTAATCTACACATCCCTGAACACTATAGACAACTTAGCATTGCCAATCCCCCTAACCTGCGCATCTTTGGACTGTGGGAGGGAACCGGAGCACCCGGAGGAAACTCACACAGACACGGGGAGAATGTGCAAACTCCACACAGACAGTCGCCCGAGGGTGGAATCGAACCCAGGTCCCTGGCGCTGCGAGGCAGCAGTGCTAACCACTGAGCCACTCCTAGGAACTTGATGCTCTCCATCCTCTCAACCTCAGCTCCGTTGCTGCAGATTGTGGCATGTTCTCCTCTTTTCTTCCTGAAGTCAATGATCAGTCAATTTCTCATTGAGATATGTCTTTGCTGGACCCATGAACTATTTTCTTCACTGCCTATCACTTTTCCTCAATTGTCTTTGCTGCTAAACTCCTTTCCCAGTCCACTCCAGTCAACTCTGCCTTCATTCCTTTGTAATCATCCTTATTTAAGCTCAATACTTCGGATTCCAAACTAACTTCCTCTTTGTCAAACAGAATGCTACATTTTATGATATTATGGTCACAGTTTCCTTGGGGACATTTTACTCTGCCATCATTTATTCAGCCTGCCTCATGACACATCACCAGATCTTAAAAAAAAGCCCTGATGCCTGGTTGGATCCATAACATATTGTTTGAGGAAACTGCCCTGAATCCTTTTTCATGACTATCTCTCCCAATCTCACATCACATTCTAATGATGATTAAAGTCATCCATGATTAATGTACTTTTTTACATGTGCTCAGTATCTCCTAATGTTCTCTGTCACACCATGTAGCTACTTCTATGGGACCTATCAGAGTTACTCCTATCAGAGTTTTCAACCTGTGTTTATTTCTTGCTCGTATGGATTCTACATCTTCTGACCCAAGGTCATTTCTTGCTATTGTGCTTATTCCATCCTGTAAAAACATTATTATCCCACCACCTTTTTCTTCCTGCTTACCCTTTTGAAAAGTCACACACACTTGAATATTTAGTTCCCAGCTTTGATCTCCTTGTAATTGTTGTCTCCATAATGACTATAAAATCAACGGTCTTATCCCGTATTTGTGATGTTCATTCAATTGTTCTGAATACTACGTGCATTCCAGAGGAATTAATTTTGCCCTTTTACCATTTTTTCTCCCTATGGCCCCGTTTACTGCTGTTTCTCTATGTCTGTCTATTCCGCCCCTTCCAGCCCCACTCAGGCTATTGTTATCCAAAGAGGAAGCCCGTAATGCTGCCATTTCCTCTTGCTTTTTATACCTGCATTTCACCTCTTCCAAACCCTTCCCCTGTCTAATCAGTGTAAAGCTCTCTCTATAGCCCTTGTTATTCGATTCACTGGGACTTTGGTTGCAGCACAGTTCAGGTGAAGCCTATCCTATCAGAACTGCTCCCTCCTATCCCAGTACTGGTCCCAGTGCCCATGAACTGAAACCCATTCCACTCCCACCAATCTTTGAGCCATGGAGCCACAGGGAAATATAAATTGATTTAACTCAACAAGTTGGGAATAAAATGGTGGCATCAATCCCAGTGACCATGAAAATTCTGGATTTTCATAAAAACTCACTTGGTTCGCCAGGGTCCTTTCAGAAAAGAAACCCATTCTCTTTACCTGGTCTCTGACTAGGTTGCACTCCAATTCTCAGAGACAGGACTTACATGTATTTGGAATAACAAGGACTGATTAGGGATAGTCAACATAGCTCTATGTATGGGCAATTGTGTCTCACGAACTTGATTGAGCTCTTTGATGTAGTAACAAAGAAGATTGATAAAGGTAAAGTGATGGACGTTGTCTCTCTGGACTTCAGCAAGGTGTTTGACAGGTTCCACAGGGTAGACTGGTTAGCAAGGTTCAATCACATGGAATCCAGCGAGAGCTAGCCATTTTGATATAAAATTGGCTTGAAGATAGGAGACAGATGGTGGTGGTGGAGGGTTGTTTTTCGAACTGAAGGCCTGTGACCAGTGGTGTGCACAAGGATCGATGCTGGGTCCACTGCTTTTCATCATTTATATAAATGACTTAGACGTGAACATAGGAGATATGTTTACTAAGTTTGCAGATGATACCAAAATTGAAAGTGTTGTGGACCACAAAGGATGCTCTGATGGTTGGTGCGGACTTGTTGGGCCAAAGGGCCTGTTTCCACACTGCACGGAATCTATGATTCTATGATTAGCAAGGAGTTTACCTTGGAGAACAACGAGATTATAATCAAAAGGGCGCTGGACCAAGGAGTGGCAGATGGAGTTTAATTTTTTCAATGTGAAGTGTTGCATTTTGGAAAGGTAAATCAGGGCAGAAGCTTCACATTTGGTAGTAAGGTCCTGGGCAGTGTCGCTGAACAAAGAGATCTTTGAGTGCGGGTTCATATTTCCTTGAAAGAGGGGTTGCAGGGTGACAGGATAGTGAAGAATACTTTTCGTACAGAACAGAGAACATAGAACAGCACATCACAATATGCTTGCCTTTATTGGTCAGTGCATTGAGCATAGGAGTTGGGATGTAATGTTACGGCTGTACAGGACATTGGTTGGTCCAGTTTTGGAATGCTGAATTCAATTCTGATCTCCCTGCTGTAGGAAAGATATTGTTAAACTTGAAAGGGTTCAGAAAAGATTTACAAGGATGTTGCTGGGGTTGGAGGATTTGAGCTGTAGGGAGAGGCTGAATAAGCTGGGGCTTTGTTTTTTTCTGCAGCTTATACAGGTGAGCTTATAGAGGTTTATAAAATTATGAGGAACATGCATAGGTTGAATAACCAATGTCTTTTTCCCAGGGTAGGGGAATCCAAACTGGAGGGCATATGTTTCAGTTGAGAGGGGGAAGATTGAAAAGGGACCTAAGGGGCAAATTTTTCACGCAGAGGGTGGAGAGGGTATGGAATGAGCTGCCTGAGGAAGTGGTGGAGGCTGGTACAATTCCAACATTTAAAAGGCGTCTGGATGGGTAGATGAATAGGAAGGATTTGGAGGGATATGGGTCAAATGCTGGCAAATGGGACTGGATTAATTTAGAATATCCGGTCAGAATGGATGAGCTGGACCAAAGAGTCTGTTTCCGTGTTGCACATCTCTGTGACTCTAACAACAGCGATGTGGTTCATGCTGACCCTCTGAAATTGCTCAAAGCCACTCAGTTTTGTTCTACTTTCTCAAGGGCAGGCAGCGACAGGCAGTAAATATTCACATTGGTAGCAACACCCACATCCCATAAAGAAATAAAACAGTGTCTGCAGACAGTTTCAGTTTTGCAACCAGCACGCTCAGTGTTTTATGTTATCTGCTGAAGAATTGGGCTGCTTTTGAGACAGTGATTTGGTCACAGCACAAAAAGTAATTTTTTTGTCTGGAAGTGAATGGTCATCAGAGATTCAGTGACTGGTTACAGCACAAGTGAGGGCCGTTCAGCTGTTCCAGTCTGTACCAGCTCTCTGCAACAGTAATTCACTGAGTTCCAATCCCTGCTCTTTGCCCATTTCTCTGCAATTTATTTTTATCCTGTTGCCTATCTAATTGCTTTTTGTAGCCACGTCTAATTCTGCATTCCAGATCCTGCTGGCAGAAGCTGTAGGTGTGACGTAGCCCAGTGCCATACAGCAACATGTCAGTTCCCTTGATAGTTCAGTGCTTCCCACTACTTCTCCCTCTGTGCTGGTCAGCAATGCAAGCAGGTCAGCACAAAGTGAGTTAGCGCTGAGGAAATAATGTAAGAGCCATAAGACACATCTTATGTAGATGCGAGAGATGTGTGTATTCCTGTGTGCAGAGTGACCAGGCAGAAGCAATGCAAGTCAAAACTGTCACAAAATTGTCTGCATTGAATTGCATCTGCCATGTGGCCGTTCAACAAGTCTGCTTATAATCTCTTGAGATCTGTTGCTATTTTCCTCTCGTTTACTGCACTTTCAGGTTTTTTGCACCGACATGTTTTGTCTCAGTCCATGTCATTAACGTATTTCAGGAATAGGAATGGCCATTCAACTTTGGGAAGCCCTCGCTCCAGCCTGTAAAATCTCTACTTCCTATAACTGAAATGTGTTCCATCCCTTACTAATGTTGTATTTCTGCTGCCCTCTCATTACTTTAACGATTTGTCTGTGCGCTGACCAGGGATGGTAGGGGGTAGGGGGTCACTGTCTGGGCCAGCAGACCTATTACCCATCCCTAATTGCCCTGGAGGAGTTCGTGGTGAGCTACCTTCTTGGAACCCACTCCTTTTGGAGCAGTTACACCCACAATGCTGTTTGGGAGGGAATTCCAAGGATTTGACCCAAAGACAGTGAAGTAACAGTGATATTGTTCATCGTCAGAATTGTTTGTGGCCTGGAGGTGACCTTGGAAGCCATTATATTTTCAAATTTTCTGAGAAGAACATTGTTCAATTTTTAAGTCATTGTTTGAAAGTGGACAGACAGATCAAGTGAGTTATCCCCATCCATCTCCATGTGACCTCACTAAAAATATCACTTGTGTTGAACCTTCACAAAACTATACTCTCTCTTTATTAGGCCATGTCTGCACAATGGCCATGAATTCTTCATCCAGATATCTTTTCGATTTTTCTGTATTTTTGATCATGGATTTAAATGGAAAAAAGCTGTTTTAAAAACCAAGGACTTTTGAAGAATTGTTGCATTTTTAAAAAGCAGGGAAAGTGGAACTCACTGTAAGTCCTGTTTACACAGCCCCATGTTCGAGCAGGACTAGAAGCTTAGTTTGCAGATGAACTGGAGCCAATGGTTTTGGCTGAATGGAGCTTTGGCTGACAAGTCACTGATTGGTCTGTGGATGAGTGAGTTATCAAGGACAAAGGCCTTCTGCCTGTCAATGACCAGGATAGCTGAACAGCTTGGGTGGTGGGAATGATGTGGCAGAAACAATTGGATTTCTGCAAGGGCAGGAACTGTCTCTTTTCTCTGCTGTAAAAACCAGCAGAAGCCTGAAGAAAGCTGGTTTGTTTCCTTGTCACTGGTTGCTGTGAGCTGTGGCTCTTAACCAGTCAGCCAGAGACTTTATGAGAATGAACTAGCCATGCTGCACATTCTCCAAACAAGTGAAAGTCTCCAGAGAAGCAGGATCAAGGAGCAGCATGCCCTGACAAGCTGAAAGGACCATCTCAGTGAATCCTGTGAAGCAGGACCATTGAACTGTGTTCCCAGGCTTACCCTTCAACCATAACACTCATGTTTTTTTGATGTCTCTGTGTCTTAATGTGTGTGCAGATGGAGTTTTATATGGAGGTTAGAGTTTTAGCCAGAAGATTTACATACACATATCAAAGGTTCACAATTGTTTAGCTGTAGCTAGAATCTATTTATTTGTAAGAAATACTAATTCCTGTTAATTACAGACACCTGGCCCATGCTTTTTGCCAACCTGAGTCTAAAAGACAGATAAACGGGAGAGTTTTGTGTACTTTTACACAATATTGAATTTTATGATAATTCTAGGAATAGCAGGAGTTGATGTCTAGCTCAACACCTTGTAACACAGATCGTTCCAGTACTGTTACAACACTGGCATCTAACCGAATACGTGGAAAATTGTCCAGGTATATCTGTCCACAAAAAAGCAGAACAAATCCAACCCGGCCAATTACTGCTCCATCAGTCTCCTCTCGATCATCAGTAAAGTGATGGAAGGTGTCATCAACAGCGCTGTCAAGCAGCACCCGCTCAGCAATAACCTGCTCAGTGACGCCCAGTTTGGGTTCCGCCAGGGCCACTCAGCTCCTGACCTCATTACAGCCTTGGTTCAAACATGGACAAAGAGCTGAATTCCAGAGGTGAGGTGAGAGTGACAGCCCTTGACATCAAAGCTGCATTTGACTGAGTGTGGCATCAAGGAGCCCCAGCAAAACTGGAATAAATGGGTATCAGGGGAAGTCTCTCCAGTGATTGGAGTCATACCTGACGCGGAGGAAGATGGCTGTGGTTGGTGGAGGTCAATCATCTCAGCACCAGCACATCTCTGCAGGAGTTCCTCAGGGTAATGTCCTTGGCCCAAACATCTTCAACTGCTTCATCAATGACCTTCTCACCATCATAATGTCAGTAGAGGGGATGTTCGCCAACGATTGCACAATGTTCAGCACCAATCGCGACTCCTCAGACACTGAAGCAGTCCGTGTCCAAATGTAACAAGATCTGCACAATATCCAGGAGAGGGGTGACAAGTGGAAAGTAACATTCATGCCAGGCAAATGCCAGGCAATGACCATCTCCAATAAGAGATAATCTACTCTTTGTTTGCTGACATTCAGTGGTATTACCATCACTGGATGCCCCACTATTATTGGGAGATTATCATTGACACAGAAATTGAATTGGACTCACTGTTTAAATACAGTGGCTACAAGAACAGGTCAGAGGCTAGGAATACTGCAGTGGATAACTCGCCTCCTGATTCCCCAAAACCTGTCCATCATCTATAAGGTAAAATTCAGAAATGTGATGGAATATTCCACACTTGCCTGGATGGATGCAGCTCCAAAAACACTCAAGAGGCATGAAACCATCCAGGACAATGTAACTAGTTTAATTGGGACCACATTTACAAGTGTTCTGTCCCTCCACCACCGATGCTCAGTAGCAGCAGTGTGTGCCCGATCTACATGATACTCTGCAGAAATTCACCAATTTTCCTCAGACAACACCTTCCAAACCCACAACCTCTACTATCTATAAGGATAAGGGGCAGCAGACAAATGGGAACATCACCACCTTCAACTTTGCCTCTGTGCCACTCACCATCCTGACTTGGAAATATATTGCTGTTCCTTCACTGTCGCTGGGTCAATATCCTGGAATTCCCTCCCTAATGGCATGTGGCGCTACCTACAGCAGTGGACTGCAGCGGCTCCAAAAGGCAGTTCACCGCCAACTTCTCAGCCAGGGACACCCATGTTCCGTTGTGAAGGAAAAACCAGGGTGGAACATTCAGTCCTCGGGCATCAGGTTTATATCTAATTACAATTAGAAACCTGTGACCAACAACTCCTCAATTTCAAACTTTACATCCTAAACAACATGGAATGAACCTCATATCGACTGGGTTAAGATTCCTCTTATGTATATTGTTTTTCCACTACTCCATTTTATTTAATATTCTCTCATCCAACACTGCAGAACCTTTTCTTCCATCTGCTGTCGGTAAAATCCACTTTCTTGATGAACAATGACAGAAAATACTCACTTCGAAACTCAACCATTTCTTTTCCTTCATCAACAGGTCTCCATTTTGACCCCTTATCAGTTCCACCACTCCTCTTTTATAACCTGTCTACTGTTAATAAACCTATAAAAACTGTTCAGTTCTCTTTTATCTTTCCCAGACCTTTGGACTCCTCATTATGTTCCAGTTTCTCAAAAACAAAAGCTATGCTATGGAACACAGAAGCCTACAAACAGGACGGTGGGCATGGTTCAATCTCAATTATTGGTATGAAATGTGAAAATGTGTCAATGGTCTTGCAGTAAACCTGGAAACAGACAGTCAAACTTGAAACTAAATTCTAAAATCTGACATGACATATTAACTTGAGGCGACCTCCTATTTGGTTCTCTGCTCTGGGAAAAAGCAAACTCTCCGTTGTTATTGCAAGGTGTTTACACTGTTGTTCTTCTCTACCTCCATGTCTTTACTCACTTCGGAATATTTAAAGTATGAAATGTTGTGAATAACATGCCTATGAAGGATGATCTTTTATTTAACACACAAACACCTGCTTAAAACAATCAGCTACTCAAATCTGTCCATTCTATTAGATCATTGGTGATCAACATGCCAACTTCTTACTCACCTTTTTTATTCGTTAATCAATACTTATACCAAGCAAACAAAAACTCAGCCTGGACATTTTATTTTTAACCTTTAATAGCTTTTGGAGAGAGTTCCAGAATTTCACTGCCCTTTTCGTAAAAAGACAACTCCAGTTATCAGAGCTAAATGGCAACTCTATATTGTTGTTAGATCATGTCTACTTCTGGATTCTGATTTCCCGGTGTGTATGTTTATAAAATCCTGATCATTCTAAACATCTCAATCTGCAACCGACTGAAGTCAAGACATTGCAAATCACATTCATGCAACCTTTTCCTCGGGATGTATTGCTCCATGTACTAGCTTCATTCCAGTGAAAAAGCAAAACATATTCAAAAAAAGGCGAGAGGTAAAAAAGGGTAAATGTAGGCTGATTAGCCTAACATCTATTGTTGGAAACATGACAGAAACAGCAGAGTTGGAAAATCATAATCTAATCAAACAGAGTCCGCATGGCTTCATGAAAGGGAAATTGTGTCTGAATAATTCATTCGAGATTTTCAAGGAAGTCTCAACCAGAGTGGATCGAGGGGAAACCATTAATGTGTTATATTTGGACTTCCAGAAGGTGTTCTATTAGGTACCATGCGGTTAAGTTTGGTTTAGCTCAGTTAATTAGACATTTGGTTTGTAAAACAATGTGATGCGTACAATGTGGGTGCAATCCCTGCCCTGGCTGAGGTTACCCTGAAGGACTCTCCTTCTCAACCTTTCCCCTTGCCTGAGGTGTGGATGCCTGCAGGTTAAGTCACCACCAGTAACTCTGTCTAATGAGAAAGCAGCCCTATGGCCTGGTAAGACTGTGGCAACTGGAGGTAGTATATTGGCATGAATAGAGAATTGGCCCACGAGCAGGAAGCAGTCAGTGGGGATAAGGGACCCTTTTTCAGGTTGGTGACCTGTGACCAGTGGGATTCCACAAGGTTCAGTGCTGGGATCACAACAGTGTATAATAGATATTAATGACTTGGAGGCAGGAAGTAAGTTTACTGTAGCCAAGTGTGCAAATGACACAAAGAAAGATGGAAAGGCAAGTTCTAAGAGAGATATAAACAGTTTATAGAGAGATGTTGGTAAGTTAAGTAATGAGTAAAAAGCTGTCAAATGCAGTATAATGTGGGAAAATGTGAAGTTGTTCATCTTGGAAGGGATAACAAAAGAACAGGGTATTGTTTAGATGGAGAAAAACTGCGGAAAGCTGCAACATAAAAGGGACTTTTGCACGAAACACGGAAAGCTAGCATACAGGTACAGCAGGTAATCAGGAAGGACCACAGTCCAAAGATGTGCATGTTCAGAGGATTGGCCACGTTAAATTGACAATCATGACCAGGGATCTGCAGGCGAGATGGATTAGCCATGAGATATGCGGAGTTACGAGAATGGGGTAGTGGGTTGTGTTTAGGTCAGTGCAGGCTCGATGGGTGGAATGGCCTCTTTTGCACTGCAGGGTTCTGGGATTTTTCCAGTCCATTATTGGCCTTACTTAAGTCGAGGACACTGGTTTGAGAATGGAGCTGCTGGCCTTTAAACTAAATTTGAAATTTTACAGCATTATGATCATAAGCTCATATTCATTTATTTCCATTGACATAGTCAATTCATCTATCTTGTTTGAAATGCTGCATGCATTCAGATGAAGAGCTCTGAACATTGACTTTCTTCCATTTCTATGTATTCTGATTTTGTTTCTGCTACACTCTTAGAGCCAAGAGTAAAGAACAGGCCGTTCGGCCCATTGAGGCTGCATCAATAAAATAAATCACCGATCTCCACTAATCTCACTTTGCAGCATTTGGCCCAAAGCCGGGAATGTTAGACATTGGAAGTGCTCATCCATGTATTTTTAAAGGTTCTGCCAATCGTCTCAGGCAGCTCATTCCAGATTCCCACATCCTCTGGGTGAAAAATGTTTCACTCAGATTCCCCCTAAACCTCCTGCTCTTCCCCTTAAAATTATGTCCCTTCAATATCGACCCTTCAACTAAGGGCAACAGTCATTTCCCATCTACCCTGTCCATGCCCCTCATAATGTTACACTCCTCAATCAGGCCCCCCTTCAGCCTTCTCTGCTCTAAAGAAAACAACCCGAGCCTATCCAATCTCTCTTCAGAGCTAAACTGCTCCAACCCAGGCAACATCCTGGTGAGTTTTCTCTCCACCCCTTAAAGTGCAATTGCATCCATTCTATAGTGCAGTGACCAGAACTGTACACTTTACTGCAGTGTGGCCTAACTGAAGTGCTGTACAACTCCAACATAATCCCCCTGCTCTTATAATCTAAGCCATGATTCATAAAGGCAAGTGCCCATATGCCTTCTTAACCATCCAATTAACCTGTCCTGCCATCTTCAGGGATCAGTAGACAATCACACCAAGATCTCTCTGTTCCTCTGAGCTTCCTATGATCTGCGATTCAACGGGTCTCCATTGTCTTGTTACATCTTCTAAAGAGCATCATGTCACACTTTTCAGGATTAATTTCCATGTACCACTGATGTGCCGATCTAAGCAACCTATATATAAGGTCTTGTCACCTAAAGCTCCCTCCTCACTATTAACCACCCAACAATCTTCGTGTTATCTGGAAATTTACTGAATATTCCTTTCACATTCTCATCTAGATTATTTATATAAATTACAAACAATAAGGGACAAAGCGCTGATCCCTGTGGTGTGTCACTGGACACTGGACTCCAGTCACACAAACAGCCTTCCACCCCATCCTCTGTCTCCGACCACTTTGACAATTTTGGATCCATTTTGCCAAATTCCCTTAAATCCAAAGTACTTTTCCATTCTTTATCAGTCTCCCATGTGAGATCCTGTCAAAGGCTTTACTGAAATCCATATAAACCACATCACTGCCTTACCCTCATCCAAACATTTGGTCGTCTCCTCAAAAACTTCAGTCAAATTTGTTCAGCACATCCTCCCTCTGACAAAGCTCTGCTGACTATTCCCGATCAAACCTTGCCTGTCCGAATGGAGATTAATTCTGTCCTTCAGAATTATCTCCAATAGTTTCCCTACCACTGATGCATGACTCACTGGTCTGTGATTCCCTGGTTTATTGCTACCACCCTTCTTGGAAAGTGGAAACACATCAGCTGTCCTCCAGTCCACTGGCATCTCCCCTGTAGCCAGAGAGGAATTAAAAATGTCTGTCAGGGCCCCTGTAATTATCTCTTTCACTTCACACAGCAGCCTGGGATACAACTTTTCTTATAATTCATTTACAGGATGTGGATGTCACTGGCTGTGCCAGCATTGATTTATTGCCCTGGGGGTGGTTATGAGTCAATCACATTGCTGTGGGTCTGGATTCACATATGGGCCAGACCAGGTAATGATGGCAGTTTCCTTCCCTAAAGGACATTAGTGAATCGGATGGGATTTTCTGACAATCAGCAATGGCTTCATGGTCATTTTTAGACTTTTAATTGCAGATTGTCATTACATTCAAAATCCATCATTGACCAGGGCAGAATTCAAACCCAAGTCCCCAGAACATGACCTGGATATCTGGATTAACTGTCCAGTGTTAATACCCTGGACCTTCGCCTCAGCCAGGCCTGGAATTTTGTCCACTTTTGAGCTCACCAAAACCTCCATTGACACCTCACTCCCTTTGTCAAATTGCTGAAGGACCTCACAGTCCATGTTCCCAAATTCTATACATAGGCTTTTTCTCCAAAATGAAGACAGAAGTGAAGTACTCATTTAAAACCCAACCATGATCCTCTGGTTCCTTGCACACATTGCCCCTTTGGTCCCTAAAGGGCTCTACTCTTTTCCTGGTTATCCTTTTCCGTTGAATATCTCAAAATTCTCATTGAGTCGCTCCCTTTGTATCTGCTAAAGCCTCTCTTTTCCTTCTTATCCATCCTGAGAATTACTAGACATTCAGGGTTCTCTTGGATTGTTACTCCTGCATTTCACCCTGTTGGGTTGATACTCTGTGCAGGAATTCTGCTCCCTCTACACCCTTTACAATATGATCTTTCCAATTAATATTGGGAAAGTTAAAATCCCCTCATTTAATTATGTTATTATTATTTTTATGCGCTTCATTGAACTGTCGACATATCCGATCGCCTATTGCCTCTCAACTGTTTGGGGGCCTATAATACACTCCCAGCAATGTGACTACTGCCTTTTTATTCCGAAGCTCTACACACAAAACCTCATTGGAAGAGGAAGTGCTGGAGGTCTTAGAAAACATAAAGGTGGATAAATCCCCGGGACCTGATCAAGTATAATCCAAGCGGTTGTGGTAATTAGGGAAGAAATTGCAGGGCCCCGAGCAGAATCACCTTGCATCATCTATAACCATGGGTGAGGTGCTGGAGGACTGGAAGGTGGCTATTGTTGTGCCTTTAAGAAAGGCTGTAAGGAGAATCATAGAGCTCGGAGTCCAACTTCAGTGCTGGGCAAGTTGTTGGAGGTGATTCTGAAAGATAGGATTGACATGCATTTGGAAAGGCAAGGATTGGTTAGGGATAGTCAGCATGGTTTCATTCAAGGGAAATTGTGTCTCACAAACTTGATTGAGTTTTTTTAACAAAGATATGGGCAGAGTGGTAGATGCCTTAGTAAAGCCTTTGACGAGGCTCCACATGGTATACTCTGAGTAAAGTTCGATCACATGGTATTCAGGGTGAGCGTGCCAATTGGATACAAAGTTGGCTTTACTTTGGAGACAGAGTTTGGT
>NC_063366.1:21284732-21290663 GCF_021869965.1 Rhincodon typus | reverse complement strand
TGTTTAAAGGCAAATAATTCAATCCTGGAGATAGTTGTGACGCTTCATTTCCTGACATAAACATTAATTGAAGAGTTTTCCTTGTGCTGAGTCCATTCTCTGATTCCATTCTTTCCCATTTCGGGTTTTCTGTCTCCAGCATAGAGAGCAGTGAGTCCAGCTGCCTGGACCCTAAGGTCTGGAGCTCTCTCCCTCCCTCAATCCATAAATCCCTCTCCACTTCCCTCTGCTCCCTTCAGCTTGTTCAGAGATAACACAGTGTGGAGTTGGATGAACACAGCAGGCCAGTCTGCATCAGAGGAGCAGGAAAGCTGACATTTCGGGTCAGGACCCTTCTTCAGAAATGGGTCAGCAGTTCCTACTATCTCTGAGTTTGTTCTGAGAATCTCTCCACTTCTCATCCCAATCATAGAATCATGGAATCCCTACAGTGTGGAAACAGGCTCTTCGGCCCAACAAGCCCCACCGACCCTCGGAGAATCCCACCCCCTATGACCCACCTGATCTATACAGCCCTGAACACTATGGGCAATTTAGCAAGGCCAATCCACCTAACCATCTGTGGAGAAAAACAAGAGTTCATGATTCAGGTCCATTGTCTCTTCTGAACTGAGGAAGGTTTATTGAACCAGGGTCACTGGACCCATAACATTACCCCTGTTTTCACTCCACAGATGCTGCCAGACCTGCTAAGTTTACCCAGCAATTTCTGTTTTTGTTTCTGAGTATATAGCTGGCGGCTGTGTGGGAACAGTACACTTAAGAGGAAAATCAGGAGGACAAAAATGGACTTGAGATATGGCAGATAAGGTGAAGGAGAATCCAAAGAGATTCTACAAGTATATCAAGGGCATAAAGAGTAACCAGGGACCCTTAAAGATCATTGAGGTCGTTTATTCGTGGAGCCACAGGTGATGGGTGAGATCCTAAATGAATATTTCTTGCTGGTATTTACCATCAAGAAAGACTGGGAAGATAGGGAATTCTGAGAGAAAAAAATAGTGAAAAGTGTCCACATTACAGAAGAGAAGGTGTTGGAGGAATTAAAACGCATAAAGATAGGTAAATCTCTGGGACCTGAGCAGATATATCCTAGAACATTTTGGGAGGCTAGGGAAGAAATATTTGTATCATAGACATCCACAGGTGAGGTGCTAGAAGACTGGAGGGTGGCTAATGTGTTGCCATTATTTAAGAAAGGCTGCCAAAAGAGCCAATGAACTATAGACCGCTGAGCCTTATGTCAGTGGTGGGTAAGTATTTGGGGGGGATTTTGAGACACATTCTACATATACACGGAAAGGTAAGGATTGATTAGTAATAGTCGGCATGGTTTTATGCATGGGAAGTTGTGTCTCACAAATGTGATTATTTTGAAGGGGTGACCAAGAAGATTGATGAGCGTTGAGCGGTAGACGTTGTCTACATGGACTTTAACAAGACTTTCAACAAGGTTCTATGTGGAAGGCTGGTTACTCAGGTTGTACCAGATGGGATCCAGGGAGAGCTAGCCAATTAGAGACAAAATTGGCTTGACAGTAGGAGACAGAGGGTGTTGGTAGAGGGTTATGTTCATACTGGAGGCCTGTGATAAGTGGTGTGCCACAAGGATTGGTGGTGGGTCCACTCTTGTTCATCATATATATTCTCATTCAAATTGTTTATATAAGAGACATGGTTAGTGAGTTTGTGGATGACACAAAAATTGGTGGTATAGTGGGCATTGAGGAAGATTATCTAAGAGTACAATGGGATCTTGATCAACTGGGCCATTGGGCCAATGAATAGCAGGTGGAGTTTAATGCAGATAAATACGAAGAGTTGCATTTTGGTAAGACAAACCAGGGCATGACTTACATGGTTAATGATAGGGCCCTGGGGAGTGTTGTCGAACAGAGCGTTCTTGGGGTGCAGGTACATAGTTCTTTGAAAGAGGCATCAGAAGTGGACAGAGTAGTGAAGAAGGCATTTGGCCCACTTGCCTTTATCAGTTAGAGCATTGAGTACAGGAGTTGGGATGTCGTGTCACAGCTGTACAAGACATTGGAAAGACTTCTTTTGGAGTACCACATATAATTCTGGTTGCCCTGATATAGGAAGGATGTCATTAACCTGGAAAGGGTGCAAAATGGTTTACAGGGATGTTACTGAGATTGGAAGGTTTACTTATTAAGAGAGGCTGGATTGGCTGGGACTTGTCTTCCTGGAGCTTAGGAGGCTGAGGGGTGACCTTATAAATGTTTCTAAAATCATGAGGGGCATTGATAAGATAGGTAGCCAAGGTCTTCTCCATGGGGTAGGGGAGTCCAAAACCAAAGGGCAAAGGTATAAGGTGAGAGGAGAAAGATTTAAAAGGGACCTAAGGTGCAACATTTTCATGCAGAGGGTGGTGCAAATAAGTGGTAGAGGTGGGTACAGTTACAACATTTAAAAGACATGGGTAGGAAAAGTTCGGAGGGATATAGGCCAAACGCAGGCCAATGGGACTAGTTTAGTTAAGGAAGCCTGGTCGGCATGGATGAGTTGGGCTGAAAGGCCTGTTTCTGTGCTGCATGACTCTACGACTGGTAAATCTTGCTTTTCTTTCTCCACTTTAAAAGTTTAAAATTTAGTAGTCCAGTGAAAAGGTTAATAAGGTAGCTGGCTCAACTGACTGAGGGACAGTTATCAATCATCTGAAGCCTGAATGAGGTCTTAATATGTGTTAAATACTATTGAAGCTTAACTAGTGTGAGCCATCTCAGCTCATCTCATCTCTATTTGAGAAAGAGCCTGTTGAAAGTGCACAATCAGTAAGCTTTGCGTGGTCGGGATGGGGATTTCCGATCCAGAATGAGTCACAGCCCGACTGAGTATATAGAATGGGGAAATGGGTGGCAGTGTGGGAATTCAGTGCAGGGGAAGCGTTTTTTGCTTGCTTTTTTGGCTCATTGCTTGGAAGGTTTTTGTTTTAACAGGATAAATTGAAGTCCCAGACTAGGGGCCCAGCACAAAACAGTTCTATGAGGTAATGTGCTTGAGCTTGTCCAACAGTTTTGAGATTCTTGCTGTGGATGAGAGTGGGGCTATTGTGAGGATAGGCAAACTGAGCATCATCACCTTGGTACAGGGACCCATTCAAGAGGGGAGGAGAAAAGCAAACTGTAGTTCTAATCGGGGATAACATGGGGGAATAGAGACTGTTCTCTGTGGCCAGGATAGAGAATGTGAAGGCTGTGTTGCCTGCCTGGTGCCTGGGTTCAAGGAATTCTCATCTGGGCTGCAGAGGAACTTGGAGTGAGCGGGGAAAGACCCAGTTATTGTGATCCATGTCGTTAAAATCAATATTGGCAGAAAGAGGAAAGAGATTCTGCTGAGGCAATATGAACATCTTGGGGCTAAATTAAAAAGCAGAACCGAAGATTTCTGAAGAAGGGTCTCGACCCGAAACGTCAACTTTCCTGCTCCTTTGATGCTGTTTGGCCTGCTGTGTTCATCCAGCTCCACATCTTGTTATCTCACCTATTTTCCAACAATCTGTAACCCTCTGCTCTCTGCCCATTCATGTATCTGTCTAGATACATCTTAAATGACGCTATCGTGCCCGCCTCTACCACCTCCGCTGGCAACGCGTTCCAGGCACCCACCACCTGCGTAAAGAACTTTCCACGCATATCTCCCTTTAACTTTTCCCCTCTTACCTTGTCCTTCGAGATGGAAGTGGTAGTGGGTTTGGAAGGTGCTTTCTGAGGATCTTTGGTGAATTTCTGCAGTGCATCTTGTAGATAGTACACACTGCTGCTACTGAGTGTCAGTGGCGGAGGGAGTGGATGCGTGTGGAATGAAGTGCCAATCAAGCGGGCTGCTTTGTCCTGGATGGTGTCAAGCTTCTTGAGTGTTGTTGGGGCTGCACTCATCCGGGCAAGTGGGGAGTATTCCATCACTCTCCTCACTAGTGCCTTGTAGATGGTGGACAGGCTATGAGGAGTCAGGAGGTGAGTTACTTGCCGCAGTGTTCCTAGCTTCTGGCCTGCTCTTATAGCCACTGTGTTAATGTGGTGAGTCCAGTTGAGTTTCTGGTCAATGATAACCCCCAGGATGTTGATAGTAGGGGATTCAGTGATGGTAACATCATTGAATGTCAAGAAGTGATGGTTATTGGTGATGGTCATAGCCTGGCATTTGTGTGACGCGAATGTCACTTGCCACTTGTCAGCCCAAGCCTTTATATTGTCCAGATCTTGTTGCATTCGAACACGGACTGCTTCAGTATATAAGGAGTCATGAATGGTGCTGAACATTGTGCAATCATCGGCGAACATCCCCACTTCTGACCTTATGATGGAGGGAAGGTCATTGATGAAGCAGTTGAAGATGGTTGGGCCTGAGACACTACCCTGAGGAACTCCTGCAGAGATGTTCTGGAGCTGAGATGATTGACCTCCAACAACCACAACCATCTTCGTTTGTGTCAGGTATGACTCCAGTTTCTTACCAACCAATCAGCTTACTGAAAAAGAGAAGAAGAAGAAAGCACCTCCTCCCCTCCCTTCACCAAAGCCCCCCTCACACAACCCACCCCATCACTATCTGCTTCTTGCAGTAAACTTTACTTGAAGTGACTCTTTCCTCTCTGTACTCCAAACTGCCATTTCTGTCTCCACCTTTCTCAGGTGATGTTTCCCTCACAGTGACTCTGCACTGTTACTAACCATATGTGTTAAAGACATTGAGCTGTCTTGCTTCAAGCTGCAGTAATTAACACCTTATTCAGGCAAGGGAGTTCAGGAAATTGATAGATAACTGCCACTATCAGACAGTTGCCGTTTAATTAGGCTATTTAAACTTATTTAAGAGCTGTAGTTCGAGGTCAGAATCTGACTTTTACTCTGTAATTCCCAAGTAGGCTCACTCAGCTTCCATCTCTGGGCAACAAGGTAGCTCAGTGGTTGGCACTGCTGCCTCAAAATGCCAGGCACCTGGGTTTGATTCAAGCTTTGATTGACTGTCTATGTGGAGTTTGTATTCGTTGGATGCTCTGCTTTCCTCCCAAAGATATGCAGGTTAGGTGGATTGGCCATGCTAAATTGCCTAGGGTGTCCAGGGATGTACAGGCTAGATGGGTTTGTCATGGCAAATGCAAGATTAAAGGGATAGGATAGGAGGTTAGATCCGGTGCGATGCTCTTTGGAGGGTTGCTATGACCTTGATGGGCTAAATGGCCTGTTCCACACTGTAGGGGTTCTGTGATTCTTTGCCTCAGTCAGGTGAAGACTTCCTCACATTGACTTGTACAATCCTTTCAGATGTTTGACTGTCACCCGACAGGGTTTTTGATCAGTTGACTGTATATCTTTTCACATGACTGTTGACTTTCATTTTTCGATTAAAAAAGGTATGCTTGCTGTTTAAAACAAACAAATTAATACGTGAGAAAATAAATCTAATATTCCACAAAGTCAAGAATGTAAAAGCAGAATTCTATTCACCTGAAAATAAGAATGTTTTTCAGAATTATTGCATTTGAATTAATTGACAATTAAATATTTAAAGCTGTTTTACATTTCACAGGAAGCTTTGTAGAAGTAACAGAAACCTGTTTAACACATACAGCATGTGATTTAAATTGATTTTTTTGTGAATCAGGAGTGATTATTGCACAAATGGAAGGAATCAACTTCATTACACTTTTACTCTTGTGGGTTCCGTTATCCACAGATGGTAAGAAATATTAACATTTATTCATTTAATTATATTTGTGGCAATATGCAATGAATTGTTATTTTGCTGTGATTGCAGAAGTGTGTCATTTTAAGGTTGCAGACTCTAATTGTGAATTTATCTGTTTCTTGAAAAGTGAACTTGCTTTAGAAAAGCTCCCGGGATAACAAGGTGTAGAGCTGGATGAACACAGCAGGCCAAGCAGCAGGAAGGCTGACGTTTCAGGCCTAG